>NC_134483.1:135205765-135330765 GCF_040206685.1 Ascaphus truei | reverse complement strand
AACAAAGTATGGAATTTGTGTATTGGAGAGGAAAAAGCACAAGGTTGCATTAAAGGAAAGCAAATATACACTTGTTCAGGAAACAAGGAACGGCATGCAACTTCATAATGCCTGAATCAACGAGTTTCAAAAGAACATTAAGCAGACCAGATGTTTTAGCATTTTACCTGGCAGGAAATTACATGGGACATGAAAAAACAAGTGACCTCATATACCAATTAAAAACTATTTGGCACATATTCCTTACAGTGGTCCACAATGAGACAGGGTCATAGGTAGTGTCTACAAAGCATTCACAGAATATGACCTCAGTCTTATTAACAACAATAACGAGGACCAATTAAACGATAACTCACACTTCTAGGCAATTATGATCGTATATTAACTGCAAGATTATGGCTTACATTTTTTTAATGCATTGACTGATAAAAAAAATGTCCTTGGTGCACAAAATAGAACATTCACGCTTTGTCTGTATAATTTTACTATAAATACAGCAATATTTGTACATGCAACCATTACATAATACAGTGTTTGCATTCTTTTTTACTCACCATATTGTATCCCAATTATACTATTACTGTTCGCTGAATAATATATTTATACATACATTTTTGTTAATTATTTAGCAGTAATTTATGTGGATTTTATGTACTGTTTATATTAATTACAATCTATAACATTTAAATCACACAAAGTGAACATTCAGGCTAATGTATATTAATGTTAGAGATATGATCCTATTTTAGGACACATATGCACACAGTATTGCCCTTCCATTGTTATATATGAATCTTTTACATTACTCTCACAAAGCTGATTTCACGCAATCACCAGTTCAGAACTTGCAGCTTAAACATTATTGCTATAATATATAACGCTTTCCCAATATTTATTGACAGGATGTGTGAAGTATCTCATGCCTTTACATGCACGTTAGGCTCAAGATTAGGAGTAACAGTAGAATATTTGGGCATATGCCCAGAATCTTTGATAAAATGCCTACGTTTAACTTTTTTGTATTAGTTTAATGAGGCAGAAGGTAGTTGTATTATGGAAATCACTGCTCTAAAACTTGGCATCTATTTTTAATTATTGGAGGCGCCTAGTATATTTGTTGACTTTTTGTCCTCTCCAAAAGCTATTAAACAATAGATGTTTTATCATGATTTCAAACAAACGAACATCAACATGTAGCAAAATATAATAAGGAAAGTATTTGTGTTTGACAGCCATGTTCCTGTAGGATTATAACCATATGTAAGAGATGTGTGCAGAGGTATTTAATGGAGACCGATTAGGGTGAAATTAAATCCTTGCTTTATTGCGCCTGTTCCTTTAACAAGGCAAAATATTTATAAAAATAAATAAATAAAGGCTTACTCCACTTTGGAGAATAACTAAACCTTTACTCCAGCCCTATCTAACCACCCTAAACACATATACATATACATATACTAGTCCAACAAGAAAGTCTCTTATCTGTTTCTGGTATTGTAGCTGTAGGGGAAGGCCTCTCTATTCTCCTGGGTCAGCATCCTTGTGTGCTATGACACTATCGGTGTCCAGGTATATAGAGGTCTTGTCCCCTTGTCTTGCTGTCAGTATACAGTCCTTTTGTGTGCATCAAGACATCATATTTTCCTTAGGTCAGCCCAGTTGTGGGCTAAGGAAATCTCTGCAGTCCTCTTTCTCCTTATGTCAGCCCAAATGTGAGCTAAAGAATCTCTCTCCTGTTTTCACATCAGGCTTTTTCTAAGAGTCCTAATCAGGACTACTTGTGTGCAATTAACTAATCAGGTTGATTGCTTGTGTGCAATTAACTAGCACACTGCTGGATTTAGAGGCAGTTTCTCTCATACAGTGATAAGTCCCTGTTACACGATAGTTTTAATAATATACGTTTGACCCATGCACCGGTACCCAACCTTTTCTAGAAACAATACATAATTTTTTCTTCATTATGTTTAACCAATCATATTTGGATATTGGGAAATGTACTTTTTGAAGTGAAACTTCTTTGTTGGCGCTTAAAGGATTTTCATGGGAAAAAATGTATTGCTTTGTAACGAAAAACCATAACTAAAGTGATGTCACACTGCTAATGGTTGCGCGCCCGTCACGCACCCATTGTGCATGTGCACTCACCCATTGCGCATGCGCAGAAGAGGAGCTTGAAAGCCACCATGCATGCGCAGCACCACCCTTGTCCACCAAGTACATTGGTGCTCCCCCCTCTTCCAGCACACATGTGTACTAATGGCCGCAGGCCTCTGTGCATGGCCACAGGCCTCTGCGCATGCGCACCACGGCTGCGGGCCTCTACGCATGGCCGTGGGCCTCTGCACATGCGCACTATGGGACGCGGGCCTCTGCGCATGGGAGCAGGCCACTGCGCATGCACGTCACTACAAGAGAGGACTGATCGAGGGACAGGAGATGAGCCGGGAACACCAGGCAGGGAGAGAGTGAGAGAGCCACGCCCCCCGTGATCCCTGTGCTGAAACAGACACACACACACACAGTCACACACACAAATACACAGTCACACACACATAAACGCAGTCACAAACACACAGAGTCACACATGCAGTCACACACACGCAGAGTCACACACACAGTCACACGCAGTCACACACCCAGTCACACATGCAATGTCACACACACGGAATTCACAGTTAGTATAAATATAATAGTGCCATGCACGCGTGTTCTAAGTCACTTCTTTGTGTTTTGTCACTGAAATTGTTTTTTGATTTTTAATTAAAAACATCACCATCACAAATACAATTTCTGTGACAAAAGACAAAGAAGTTTCACTTAAAATGTGCGTGCTCGGCACACACCATTTTTTTTTCACAGCCAGTGCTATGAGGTTGATCTACAAATGGGAAATCAAATCAGTGATATATTTATTTTGCTGATTTTAGTGTAATTTATAACAAGACATAGAATCACAAATAATGAACACTTTTTTTTCAAAACCGTGTTTTAAAATTGTGCCCTATATTATCTTTTCTTAATAGTGGTTGCCAGAATATTGAAGGCTCCAGAGTCACAGAATGTCACATTTGGTTCAGAGGTGTTCTTACGGTGCACAGCAGCAGGCATTCCAGTCCCTGGTGTCAGATGGTTTGAAAATGGAAAAGCTGTAAGTGCCTTTTCAGCTTGTAATGAGAGTGTTTTGTTGTATTGTATATTTAAAGGCTATTTCAATGTTTGAAACTGATTCTGTTCAATGGACATATAACAAGCGGAAATGTCAAGTGTTTGAGGTTCTTTTGAAAAATGTCACTGCATTGTATGGTAATTATAAAAAAATATATAAGTGTAAAGCTTTTAATGATTATTTCCACATTCCTAAATGTATTCATACCTAGTATTGCTAACTAGTTTCAGTGCTTTATTTTTAAACTACTCTGGAACATTAAAATTTATAATTGTCCTACATTTCTATAAATAGTGGATAACCAAGACTGGACTACAATGCCATCTTACTTGGTGACTATTTAAATGGAAGTACAAGTGACATCCATACAGTACCTCTCTGGACTGCGGTTTTCAACTCTAGAGCTATATTTACCAATCTATTTACAGCTCTTTTGTAAGAAAACTAAAAAATATTCCCAGTTTAATAATACCTAACGTTTACAGTTTACTTTGTGTACATGTTTCTTATTTATTTTTTCTTGCTTCATAAATGTCCATGGTACACATGGTAAGGTGTTGTAACACCCTGTTTGGAATCACTGCTGTAGGTTTACTATAAATTGGTAGTCCTTATGTAATCCAAAATTGAATTGAAAACATCAAAAGATATGATCCAATCCTTTGGCCATCTTGTGCTGAGATGTTGTGAAACATTTTTATATTCTATACCATTACCATTGCATGTAAAGACATATGTATACAACCACTGGGTATCAAAGTACTGCTGCTTAAGCTTAGTTCCTGAGTTGATATTTATTTGGTTATTTATCTAAAAATACCCAGTTATACGTAACTGCTGTTGTAAAAAAGTAACTTCCTTTAGGGCAAAACTGAACTAATTCCAGTTTACTGTTTAAGGGATCTCGTCTTAGTAATTGATACTGTATGTTTTGTTAGTCAAATCTGACATATATAAGTATTCTTTATTTTTTAAAGTTAGACTTGGGAGAGGTTTGATTTACTCTGGTTACTCCCACTGTGTGTTAACCATGTGCCCATATAGCCACAGATCCCCCTTCCCACATCCCCTTAACTGTGTTTGTTCTCTGATAATGACAGGGTGGGATAAGGGTAAGTAGAACACCTGATTGATGAACTTTCCTATTCAGAGGCCCCTAAGAAATGTAACTGGCCGACTATGTGGGATGGCACCTTTATAACCTAACTAAACAGTTTATGTCCAGTGAATGCAACCACAAAAGGAATCGAAAACACTTTGTAAACAAACTTAACAATGTAATCAGTTTCCATATCTAAATGGCATATCCACAAAGTTATCATTTGGCATGTGGTGTTAATTTGGGAATTAATAAAGTTCTCCCTTCTAGTGATGATTTTGATAAAGGACAATGCATGAGAAATAGAGTTTCTTCTACTCTAATCTTAACACCTCCCAGACACTGGACCAATCAGAGGAAAGGGACTATGGATTGGGCAGTCTACATGTTGAAGGTCATTCTTCACAGTAAAATTACATTAAAGGAAGTAATGTAGCTAAGAGGCTAAATGAAATCAAAACTCTTCCATGTTTACAATGTAATTTATATGTAGTTGCTCTAAAAGTGGTCTGCTCAACCCAATCTTACAACCTTACCTGCGTTTACTTAGTTCTTCACAGAAAATCCCTAATAAGGGATAGCAAGCAGTCTATTTAGTTAATCTTCATTGTATTAATGTTTGTGTTTCTACTATGTAAAATGCTGCTCACTCTATCATAACAATACATTTTCATTTATACAGTAATATGGTGATCAACAGAATTTTACAAAAGTATACATTTGAAGCTAACTATAGCCATTTCACCTACTGTTCATTTTGTAGTTATATTTATTCAGATCTCATTACAAAACTGTAGAACACCCTTCTAAATCTAATAATACCAATGTTTTGTTTTAAGCAAAGGAAGTTGTGAAAAACTATATGCATCACAACCACACTAATTGCTCAAAATTAACCTTGTTTTGAGCATGATTTCAGAAATTTACTGTAATGCAGCTATTAATTCAAGTTCACAAATATTTTTGGGGTTTTGCTTCTTTCAACTTTTGATTGTGCATAGGTTCCCCCAGAATCTGTAGAGGAAAATATCAAAGACGGAGTAATTTTCTCCAAATTGCATGTGTATGCCAGCAGACCAGGACTGTTTACGTGTATGGCTGATAACAAACACAGTGGCAGTTTTGGCACCGCAAAAGCTGCAGCAACAATCAGCATTTCAGGTATGTTGAAAATAAATATGATGATAAGTTGAAAAGAACATAGTCAATAAAATAATGTTCTGATCCATTAATTTGCAGAATCACATTTTAGCATAACATGTATCATTTACTTATACAGTAATAGCCTAACTAAGGCATAGGAACTGTTTAGCCGCATTCCTGTGTTCTCAGTGTCATAGGCTTGTTATTCTAAGGTTTAAAAAACATTATCTGTGGTTTGCTAGGAAAGCAGTCCCACGTGCATCTACTTTTCTGCAGAAGTCAGGCTGCTGTATGTAAATACATATTCATCTCACCAGGTGATCAGAAAAGGAGGGACAACTGAGCAGTTTAAACAACACCCTGCTTTAAAAGAGGGATTCTCACTTTATTCAGGTCACAGAAACATGGAGGGTATGGAAAGCTTATCATTGGAATATCAAGTGTAGGTACTATGTTTCATATTTACTAAGCATTGTTATGAAATAAGACACCTTTCTACTCCTTCCCTTCCAGAGGCGGAAAGTGGCACAGTACCCCTTTCCGTAAATATGGGAGTGTATGTGATATATCAACTAAATAATATCCCTCTGTGCTCACTCACTGTGACCTACAGACAAGTGGAGATTAACTAAAGTCTTCCAGCTGGTAATCAAGAGCAAAATCAGTGCAAAACAGCACCACATTAATCAAAGAAAAGGACACATTGAAATCATTACAAGTTTTTCCTCTGATAAATCATGTGCACTTCTTCTGGACTGGTTTTGCCTTCATTTTGCAACTGGGAGACTTTAGTAAGTAATGACACTGTATATAATGTGGGCTGGAAGCAATTCGCTCTAGGAGCTGTACAACCATCTCTTCATTGTATGTCTATATTACCTGTGATAAATGGGTTCTTCTAATAAAAAAAACATTTGTGGAGTAGAAGGAGAAACTTTGTAAGTAGAACTCTGACATCCAATATGGTGAAAACAGCTTAAAATCATGTGTCAGCTCTGTGTGGCCATATGAGCTCAGTGACATCAGGGAAAATGCTTTATTATTATTATTATGTATCTAATAATCGTCATACTGACCAACTATCCCTGATTTTTAGCTGAGAAACATATCATTTTTATTTTATCTTCCTGGAAAATAATAATCTCATCCCAATGAAAGTCAAATGATGCTGAAAACTACCACCTTTTGATCCCAAATCTGCATGAAATACGTTAATATTGCATTCAATCGATTAGGGAAAAACCAGTGTATATTTTGTGTTATACAATAGAGAAAAGAGATGAGTATAAGCTCAAGGAAGAGCACTAAAAAATAGAGTATCTCGTATATCTCAATATAATGGGATATGACAAAAAGAAACGGGATACGTAAAAATAATCCAGTATAATAATAGCCTGTTTGTTGAAAAGAGACAGGAGGACACATCAAAGAAAATATATAACCAACACAACTAGTCGGATAGGGGCAAAGATTTTGCCCCCACGTTGTTGCTGGGGTCACAGGTCTCGACTGGTACCTCTTATAGAAATCGGTGTGGAGCCATCTTTGTTCCTGTTCCCTGTAATTCACCGCCTCTCCTTCGACTGGCCGCACGCTCGATCAACTGGCGCTGTAATGGAATCTGTGTAGACCATGTGCTTCTCTCCAATCACGTGCAAAATTCCAAGAAGGAAAAAAGGGACTGGTGCAACAGCAACCGCCGTAGAAAAAAATGGAACTCACCAGAGAGTGAAAAAAGGAATACTATTTATTAATTACATTCTAAAAACTCAAGACACAAATACAAAAATAGACAGGGAATATCCTACCACGCGTTTCGCACCAAATAGGCGCTTTCTCAAGGAGTGAATTCCATTTTTTCCACCGGATTGCGGTTTTACAAATCCCTTTTTTGCTTCTTATCTTTTGTGTTATGCCTATTGAAAAATTTCTGGCTTGTAATTCCCCAACAGAACAGAGAAGAAATAACAATTGTATTCCTAACTTTAACCACGACGTGAAAATTGTTACAATTAGTAACTAGGACAGTGCAACGAGGGCATGGACAAAGTGTATTGTATTGTATGTCTTTATTTATATTGCGCCATAAATGTACATTGCGCTTCACAATAGTAATACATATCATATAAATAACAAATAATATAAATAACAGATCATGGGAATAAGTGCTTCACACACATTCCCAGCTAGCTCAAACTCCCACACCCACCACATGATGAATATATATTTGTCAACCAGAAAGCTACTGAGCGTGGCAATTGCATACAACAAGAGACAGGGGGTGCCCAATGCTACATCCCATTGACAAAACATATATGATGAAAAGTATAAAGTAAAATACTTCAATAATAATAATATTAATAAATACTTGGTTATTTGGTTAACCCTTTGGCCAAAGCGTCATAAGCTGCATACCAAAGTCAAGGTATAACCAAATTAATGCAGGTCCTACACTACACTACACTGTGAACCCTTCCCTTTACCTCTGTAAGAGGGGAAGAACCATTATAGGTCTTGTTCCTGCAGCAAATGAAATGACCTCCCAAGTTAAAAAGGTGAAGGAGGAGGAGTGAGCTCTGGGGGGAGGTGCCACAGCCTCCAATTGACTGCTACCAGTCAGACATAGGTTAACACACATTCCCAGCTTTTGAGCTAGCTAACTTGGGAGGTCATTTCATTTGCTGCAGGAACAAGACCTACAATGGTTCTTCCCCTCTTACAGATGTAAAAGGAAGGGATCACAGTGTAGTGTAGTGTAGGACCTGCATTAATTTGGTTATACCTTGGCGTTGGTATGCAGGCTTATGACGCTTTGGCCAAAGGGTTAACCAAATAACCAAGTATTTATTAATATTATTATTATTGAAGTATTTTACTTTATACTTTTCATCATATATGTTTTGTCAATGGGATGTAGCATTGGGCACCCCCTGTCTCTTGAAATAAGTGCTTCAGACTTAAAAGTAACATTAAGGAAGAGGAGTCCCTGCTCCGAGGAGCTTACAATCTAATTGGTAGGTAGGGAGAACGGGCATAACACCAAACTTTGCACCTCATATGTAAATAATCAGTATACTGTATCTATTATTTATCAAACAATGTCAAAAAGGAGAAACAAACAAGAACGTGAGTTTTTTTCTACAGTATATCAGACAACGGGGCTGATTAAGCTGTTTTCGGAGGAAATCCACCATTTACTTCAATAGGAAGTATGCTACAACAATAGTTACCCAGGCAGATGGTTTGGCTCACTACTAGACTTACTTCCCTGAATAGCAGATGATCCTGATGACCCTGACACCAGTTTACCCTTCCTCGCAAGGTCCCTTAGGCTTATGAGTGTGAGTCATTTAGATAAGCTTTGCATAAACTATTAGCATCTCTAAGGTGTGCTCCTTTGTGAGAACAGGTGTCTCTTCACATGTTATTTGAGGGGAGGTTTGAAGGGACATATACAGTACAGTGCTTGGGACTCTCCTAAAATAGGTCACTTCCTCCTTATCTTCCTCAGGGTCTAGAATTTAGATTTTAAATTTCCAAATTGATCTGCAGATTTTCAGTGATAAAAAGAAACAAAGAATCTGCCTTTTTGAGACAGATCCACAGAAATCCGTGGGTGATCCAGCAGATTAGCAAATTCTGTCAAAATGCTGGTCACCTCTAATGCCAACCTCAAGGTTGTTAACAAAAAAGTTAAAAAGCAGGGGTCCCAGTACTAAACCTTGAGGTACTCCACTTACAACTTTAGCCCAATCTGAAAAGGTTCAATTTATGAAAACTCTCTGCAGAGGACTTCTCATTAAAAAAATTTTTCCATTTTACCAAGTCGTCTTTTATTAATTTGGCACCAAGTCTTTTCCTGCGTCGTAGTTGGATTTGTTTCTTCACATTAATTTCTTCGTGAAACTTCTCCTTTCCTTTACTGACTTGATCAAGCAGATATGAAACTTCCTCTGTCAGGTTTCTGTTCTCTCTTTTTACAGTCTATAATTTTCAGGTCTTTTCCATACTTATCCTTCAATTTACACACCTCTGTGCTGCGACTTCAGATTTCCTCGTACAATACTTCTACAGATGCAGCCACCAGTATCCTATGACTCAGTTTGAATGGGACCTTCAGGGACCCTCAGTGGGTTAATCCGATGGGCCATTAATTTGGCTGCAGAAATCTCACAGAAATGTGACAGTTTACTGGGAGATTGACCCAGATTTTTCAAGGCAAGTCATCGGATACTGGTGGCTGCACCTGTAGCTCCGAGTTGAGAGTGTGAAGCTATGTACCTCCACTAACAGATAGCATGTTTAAAGAATGGGTGTAAATAGTCATAATCCTCCTCAT
This sequence comes from Ascaphus truei, assembly GCF_040206685.1. Classification (NCBI taxonomy): domain Eukaryota; kingdom Metazoa; phylum Chordata; class Amphibia; order Anura; family Ascaphidae; genus Ascaphus; species Ascaphus truei. Next base: position 135,321,015 of record NC_134483.1, on the reverse strand, counting down.
AAAACCCGTAAAAATATATAGGGAGCGATGTTGCTCCCCATTGCTATCCCTTGTTTTTATAAGGTCACATTCAACAGTAGGAGCAAGTGGTCAGAAGGTGGGTCCCCTTTGTGCTGTCTCTGTAGGGAACATTCAATGGCCTGGTGCCCTAAGTCATATATTTGTGTTAAACAATCCTCATATTAGGAAATAGGTTGTCATATTGAATCTACTGTATTGGTCATTTTGGTGGACCTATAACAATGTTATACACTTGCCATAATGTATATATAACAGATAATCTTGGATTATTCTGTATGGAAATACTTGTGACGCCCCTTCTGGAGGGGGTGGGGTGATGGGGGTGGGGGCATTTTGGTTTAAAATATACACTTGATTTGCTGTAATTTTCACCTGTACAGAGGTCTTATACTAGGACCCAAACATCAGTAAAACAAATAATTACTTTTGAACTGCAATTGGAGTGGGGATCTTCTATTTGCTGTGCATCTTCATTAAGAGGGAAAGAACAGAGCACAAGATTTAAAGCACTGAAGTATCCATGAAGTATCCATGATTACTAATAAAATGAATGTAAAAAATATGCACTTATTTAACATTAAGAAAGTCTGAATTTTGCTGACATGCTATAAGAAAGGAAATACAAGAGCTCTGTAGTTAACATTTAATGGCAGATTTTATGGGTCAATGTAAGCCAGTTATGAAACATACAATAACATTGAAGGAAGCTAGTTGAAAAAAAAGTGGTAAAATGAATACGTTAGCCAAAGGAAACATAGAGAACAAACATGGCCTCTTGTGTCAAATACTATTACTTCACAGTCTGAGGTAATGGCTCCAGAGTACAGTATGTCCAAACTCCTTCATTGTGTATTTGTAACATGAAATGCATAGTAAGACTTTAATCCTACAGCACACCCAATAAAAATATGACTTGTCTAATAATATTTTTTATATGGAAGTGCTAGTGTTTTCCTTTACTATGTAAAGTGAAATAAAATAGACAAAATATGGACTATGTATCAATTCCAAACTGGTAATTGTCTCATATGTAGACCCCAAGTATTTACTAGATATTTGTATTTAAATTAAAGGATGCTTGCCTCTCCCCCCTCCTCCCCTCATTTTACTACATGGTTCGTCTACTGTGTTTGTATGTGTGTGTGTGTGTGTGTGTGTGTGTGTGTGTGTGTGTGTGTGTGTGTGTGTGTGTGTGTGTGTGTGTGTGTGTGTGTGTGTGTGTGTGTGTGTGTGTGTGTGTGTGTGTGTGTGTGTGTGTGTATGTATATATATATATATATATGTACGTGTATATATATGTATGTATATGTATGTGTATATATATATGTGTGTGTGTGTGTGTGTGTGTGTTGTGTGTGTGTGTGTGTCTGGTTTCTATGGCTTTGCATCCATGGCTTTTACATCCATGCTGTGCTTAAAAGCTATGTTAACAGTAAACATTATCTTATAAGGGTTCCACGTAAAGATGGTTTTCAGGCAAAAGGTGACATGGTGTGCTCATTTGCATGTCATTTCCCAGAATCCCTTGCTGGGGAAAGGCAGGGTTGCAGACCTGACTATGTATTCACAAGTGATCTTTTATATCTCTCTCTCTCTCTCTCTTATATATATATATATATATATATATATATATCTATATATATATATATATATATACATATATATATATATATATATATATATATACACTGTATATATAGATATAGATGTAGCCCTTATCCCCCCCATACCAGGGAAGGACCAATGTGTGCTCATTTGCATGTCATTTCCCAGAATCCCTTGCTGGGGAAAGGCAGGGTTGCAGACCTGACTATGTATTCACAAGTGATCTTTTATATCTCTCTCTCTCTCTCTCATATATATATATATATATATATATATATATATATATATATATATATATATATATATATATATATATATATATATATATACATACATATATATATATATATATATATATATATATATATATATATATATATATACACTGTATATATAGATATAGATGTAGCCCTTATCCCCCCCATACCAGGGAAGGACCAATGCTACTATTACCTATAGGCAACTAGGAGGCCTGAGCCTCTGCCACTGGGAGCCTGGGGTGATTCTGGTTCACCCTGGTGCAGTGCCTCCACCTGTAAGGGATCCCAACGTGGTGGGATAGGCCCCTTACAGGAACAATAACAATAATACACACAGGCAGGTATATAACAGCAACCTTTACTGAATGCAGACCACAGTATAACAATGCCTTAACCTGATACCACCAGTGAGTGCCCCCCAAAGTAATAGGGTGCTTGGCAACAATATCCTGATGTCCTTTTCCCCGAATGTCAGGGCCCACCCAAAAGGGTAGGAGATAGCGCTATCCTGTGGAGTGTTGGTGCACTTAGATGAGGTAACTGACTAGTACTCCAGTACTCGTTGCGGCCGACTTAACAACAGGGATCCGCTGATCCAGCGACGTCATCCACCATGGCATCTACCTCCACATGGGGTGAATTCCGGCGTGGATAATATCACCATACAGAGTCTCTTACAACGGAGATGGTCTGATCCCAGACCACAGACCGCAATCACCATGGGGTGTCCTCACGGTGTCCCTGACACTAGACAGTACAATGGGGAAGCATCCCTATCTAAGGGGCCTTCCTTGCAGCAACCACTAGCTACTGTGAGTCGGGGCCTAGGTGGGGCCTAAGGGGGGGATATACTAGGCCTAGTGTCAGAGCCACAGGCTCTGAGACACTACCTGCTGGATCCAGCTCCCTCTTCCGACTGACGTGGTCTCTTGAGCACGCCAAATGTATCCTTCTGCCTGCCGAGATCCTAGCAGCCCTATTGGCTGTCCTTGCCCAAGTGTTGTGCAGCCCCTGGGGCTGATGTGAATTGTAGTTCCCCTGCGGAGCTTTGGGTGTAATGGCCGCCACTACACTAGCTCCTGCGCAGTGGAGCAAAATGGCCACCCCAACTCGGAATATCCTCTGCATATGCACGAGTGCTTCTGCGCATGTGCGGCCAATTCAACATGGCGGCCCCCGGCGACCTTGTCACCCAGCGCAACCTCCCTGCACCTCCCTGCCTAGCTGTGCTCTTCCCAGCTGCAGGGAGGTAAGGGGAAAGCTGGGGGGTGTGCCCAGAGGGGACAGGGATACATACATGTACAGGACTTGATAAATTACCCAAAAAGCTACTCACCCATCCAAAAAAGCTACTTTCCACTTAGCCACGCCACTAGCCATGCCCCTAGCTACACCATAGCAATGCCCTTAGCCACGCCCCCACTTAAAAATTGAATAAATTCCTAATAAGAACTAATGACAACTTTCATTTTTGACATAGTTTATGTATTGTATTACTGTACATGTATACTTTACTACAATTAGTCCTTGTTACATAGTTAAATAGTAGATGAGATTGGAAAAAGACATACTGTACTGTACGTCCATCAAGTTTAAACTAGGCCAAATTTAGACGACGGGTACTTTATCCTATATCCATACTTAAAGTATATTAATCCAGAGGAAGGCAAACAAAAAACCCTGGTGGCACATTTGATATCTCATAAAGGGAAAAATAAATTCCTTCCTGACTCCAAGATTTGGCAATCAGATTACCCCCTGGATCAGCATCCTTCCCATGTTTACTTATTTAGTGTATCTCCTTTAATTTCTAAAAAATATGCCCAACCTTTTTTGGGGAAGATATCTGTTGAATAATTTATAGCTTTCTTCTATGCAGGGCAGTACGTAAAAACAGAACAGGAGGTCTCTGCTGCACAGAGATTAGATAGAAGGAGAGCAAAATGTTCAAAGACCAGAGCTGCAAGGTGAGAACTTGATTCAGGGAGAAAATTCTTCAATGGCTCACAAAAATGAAGACATTGATATTCATATAGCTGCACAGACAGAAAAATATATGAATCATGAACAAATTCTTCCATAATGAAAATGGGAGTGTGATACAGTCCAATCGTGTCTCCTACGATCGATCATAGTGGCTGCAAATGTGCAAAGGTCAATGAGTCCCTGATGAGACCGGTCGGTGGAGGGAGGGAGAGGGGAAAAGATAGAACCGCACCACAGAACAACCCTCTTCAATGACTTGAGTGACAAAGGTACCCCTCACTTCCTTCATGAACCCCTCTTCATGTAAAACCTCTTCAGAAGTGAGATAGCAAAGCATAAGCCCTGCAAAATTGCAGGGAAAAGGGCTTAAAGAAGAGCATGTTGATTAGGCAACCAGGATTGCTCGCATACGGCCAAAATGCACTCGCCCCGGGCGTGCATGCGAGTGCATTTGTCGAGCCATGTATGCATATACCAGAAATAAAAGCAAAACATTCTTACAGTTTGTAATTCATTAAAACATGGAGCATAGATCAATTTTGTGATAAGAAGTCCTGACTGTGATAAGGTAGTAGTGGTAGTTAACCAGCAATATGAAAAAGTCAAAACATACTATATTTAACATTATTTAAGCAGTTGATGCACAGTTTAATTTCCAATAGGCCTGAGATAATGTGAACCTCAAGGCATCATAGTTGGAAGTCAAATATTGGGAGCATGATTAACACGTTTCTTACACTAGGCAAAGGCAACTTAATTCTAAATAATATTCTTGGCTTGGTGGAGATTTGCGAATATGGGGTATCACACTGTAATCCCGCTTTAATAGTAATAACTTTATTTCATAAAATTATGTTTTTCTCTCAACGGGTCTCAAAGCGTTTCACCATTACAGTATAGTATGTGGCACGCAGCATATATGTAGCACAGACATTTTTACAGGCCGTCCCTACCCAGATGAGTTTACAATCTATTTTTTTGGTATTTGAGGGACAGGGAGATAGTGACTTTCCCAAGGTCACATGGAGCTGACACTGGGATTTGAACAAGGCTTTCCTGATTCAAACTCAGGCTCGTTGTTTACAGAGTCAATGTCTTTACTCACAAAGCCACTCCTTCTCTTTTAACTACCATACAAGGCAAGGTTATACCACACATCAGTGCTTAGGGAATCCCAGTGACTGTGTCTACATGAAAATATGGGTGATGTGAACTATTACTGTACCTTCTGTGAGGTCTTCTCGTTAATAAACTTGAATCAAATAATTTTTTTTACACTTGATGTACAAGCTAAATAATGAGATTAATACATTAAGTTTTCAATTACATGAGTTAAAGGAGTAAACTTGATTTAAACCCTTGTACTGCACTAAGATCTGATAATGTAATTCATCGTTTGAAGAAATTAGGCACTTGACTTGTGGCAGACTTGGGTATGGGAGTTCATTCAGAAGTTTCAGAGAATCCCAAAAAGTCGTTTGGGGACAAGCTCATTAGGATGAAGGTGACTTCCGGTGTCAGACGTTGTCTTATGGAATAACACCACTTAATAAATATCTGCCACAATCTTTTCTGGTGGTTCTAGCATATATACACTGGTTGAACCTAATTTCACGTTTTTGGGACATTATTCTTTGTGATCATAATTTCTAATTAATGGGCCGTAAGGTGTATTCCTACATTGGAAGGTGTTTTATGGCATAGCACTGCTTAGCAATAGGAGTCAAAACCACTTGTGTCATCTTTCTTGAAAAGTGGGGAATTTTGTAAGGTGAAAAAAGGCCTATTTATTTGGGAGGCTTTAAATTTTCAGAAACTGAACGAAAGACAGGCAGACAAAGGTACCTTGTTATTTCAAAAGTGCCAAAGGTCAAGAATGTGTTCATATCACAAGTTCAGAGTTGTAATTAAGGATCAGCAAAACTGTCAAAATTTGATAAGTGGAATTCGGCACACGGATTTTATACTTGAAAATCTGGGCAGATTCATTCAAATTCGCCATTGACTGCAACCTGCAAGGATTTTATAGACTCCGCCAACGGATTGTTAAAAAGAGAGGGAGGATATCCATACAACTATATGGAGTTCATACTAAGCCTAAAGCACCAACCTAATGACTGGAATGGTGTGAGACCCAAAAGGACACTAGTTTTCAGGGTTTATTTTTTCATGCAATCGGTGTTTATGTTTTTTGTTTTCCTTGTTAACACAGATTTTTTTTTTTTATCAAATTAGCACCGGAAAACAAAAAACCATACACACCGATTTAATGAAAAAATAAACACTGAAAACTGGAATCCCAACCAACAATCAATGGTAAAGATCACAAAAGCAGGATTTAGGTCCCAAAGTATATCTTTCAAACAAATGATTCCAATAATGGTATTTTGTTAGATAATGGGATGTGAAATAATATAAAATTATATTTGACACTTATGGGAAGATGTAACTCTTTTCATAAAGAACAACAGCCTCTATCACAATAGAATTTTACAGAGACAAGTGGGCAAGATTTTTTAAAAGATTCAGCAGTTCTTAACAATGTCAATTTAAAAACATCTATCTGTAGAAATATTAACATGGTGAAAAAATGTAGCGCTAACCACTACAGTGATTATATATATATATATATATATATATATATATATATATATATATATATATATATATATGTGTTTCAGTTGTGGACTGAACGTGTGATCACTACGGTGAATGTATGTGTCCCTCTAACAGTGCATATCACACATCAAGTACAACCGGGAGTCCCGTATAAACACTACAGTTCAGTTGGTCTTATACTTAAGTCCAGCTGCCAGAGTCTTGGAAAAACTTGTGAATGTGCTCACAAGTGATCTTTTTATTTGCTATAGGCTTTACAGTGGAGGGTTTTTTGTCACCTTTTTCACCCACCATAAGTTATTTAACAGCCTTAAAATTGCAAAGTCAGTACAACCAGCCTCACACTGATGAGACCAAAAAGGTCGAAACAGCTGTCTGTGAGTAGGTTTACTGGCTTTGCATCAAAACCCAGGAAAGCGGTGTAATGTAGCGAGCATAAGCTTATAAGGTTTCCATGTAAAAAATGGATTTGAGGCAAAAAGGTGACACTGTGTCATTCCCCAGAATCCCTTGCTGCAGTGGAAGCACTGTATGCTAGGTGATAATGGTGAAAGGCAGGGTTGCAGTCCTGTCTAAGACATGCGAATATGCTCACAAATGATCTTTTAATTTGCTATATGCTATACGGTGGAGGTTTCTTGTTGCCTTTTTCACCCACCATAACTTAAAAATATATATATATATATATATATATATATATATATATATATATATACACTTAGAAATAGATACATATACATAAATATATATATTGATCATTCAAAGTTTCTGCTTTAATCTTTAATCTTGATACTTCACCAGCAACTTTATCTTCCTTCTTCTTTACTCTACTTTTGTTCAATGGTGAATAAGTAGGTAAAGGTACGCTCAAAATTAACAGTGTAACTCTGAATAGAGTATATTAATGAATTTAATTAATTTAAACAATTAGCCCCATTTAGGCACTAGATGTGAAAAAGTGCAGCTAGTATAAATGTATGACTCAAAACATCAATGTAGAGAACAGAAAACCCGTGTACAAGCTCCAGGTAGTCCGGCAAAAATTGCTTTTAAAGCATAATGATAAATGTAATAAAGGGAGCTGACACCGGATAATGGGGAATAAAGGGTTAAGCAGTAATGGTATGATTGCGGATGACTGGGGGTAACAAGAGGGGAATACAACAGGGACAGAATGATGTGATATGCAATCACGTAGTCCCCATAGCCCCGGCTAAGCGCGGTGTGGAGTAGCTTCTACTCACGATTAGACACCGTCTTGATCCCCCTCCTTCCAGCTGCTTTCCTGACGCTGCCAGAAGCATCTCCCGTTTGGCCTCCGGTGGTGTAACAGATCCTCTCAGAAGACAGCAGAACCAGGTAAGGCTCAAATGAACAACCGCTCCAGAATAAAAGGTAAGGCACTCACCAGCAAAAAAGGGGAAAATTCAACTTTATTAAACTACATAAAAAACAAAGAAACAAACAGTGTTAGCTACTCTCCCACGCGTTTCACGCCCACTGTGGCGCTTTCTCAAGGAGTAAGGAGAAAGCGCCACAGTGGGCGTGAAACACGTGGGAGAGTAGCTAGCACTGCTTGTTTCTTTGTTTTTATGTAGTTTAATAAAGTTGAATTTTACCCTTTTTTGCTGGTGAGTGCCATACCTTTTTTTCTGGAGCGGTTTTTCATTTGATCCTTACCTGGTTCTGCAAAACATCAATGTGAATGGAAAATGGTGAAGAAAAAATACCAGCACAAACAATTCACATAAATCTTTAGTAATTATGAAAAGCACATACGCAGTGCTACTTAGAGAAATGTTGAATAACTTGCCGCAAAATAGCCAACATGGCAGTATTGAGCTTATTAAAGATATATAGCAAGCAATAGAATAGAGAAACAGCTCACAAACTTTTCCAACGCGTTTCATATCCACGGGTCCCTGATGAATTATTCGTGGATACGAAATGCATTGGAATAGATTGCGTGCGGCTTCTCTATTTTATTGCTCGCTATAAGCTTTATTTAGCTCAATACTGCCTTTTTGCTATGTTGCTGCCAGTTATTCAACCCATTCAGAAGACGCTGTTGATTTGTGTTCAACTACAACAGCTGTGGTGCAGTCCAGGTGATCCAGCACTCTTTCACTTACACCCAGACGACAGTGACACATCGAGTCCAATACTGAGTACCAGAAGCGGGTGCATTCAGTAACCGGAGCTGATCCTCATCCAACGTGCTGCGGGCGTTTGTTTGCCGTGACGATTGGGAGTACGAACCATATGAGGTTGGACTTACTTTTCTTCCCCACTTGGAACGTGATTATTTATACCATCGAGCCGGGAGCGGATGCCTTCCCTACCGGCGTTACCATCTATTCGTGTGCGAACACTCACCACTCTGCTTTACAATTTGGCAAATTTGTCTTTCCTTGCAAACAAAGACCATTTCATGATGTTTATGGGAATCTGGTAACAATGTATTTCTTATAATGCAACACTGTTATTTCCCTATCTAGCACTGTGTATGTGCTTTTTTATATGTTTTTATAATTACTAAAGATTTATTATTTGAATTTTTTGTGCTGGTATTTTTTCTGAAAATTGATAGAAGGGTTCCAATCAGACAAACATACCTGTGTGAGGAAAGGAAATCAGAATGTTAGTACATGAGTGCAGTATGCATCCATGTTTAAAGATATTAAAAGATGTAGAAAGCATCCACTAGAAAAGAAGCTACAAAACAATTAAATTGTGAAGTTTTTCTTAAAGACATTCTGCCAGAGAAACTACACTCTCCAGTTTCTAACACCTTATACAGGTAAATGTCAAAGCTCACCACCCCCTAAACTGAAGCCAACACCTGTCCATAATGAGTCAACCAGACCATCACAGTGTGCAACAAGAAATGTGAAAAGTCTACTTTTAATGACTGTATATTCAGAAAGAGATGCAAAATAGCTATTTGCAACATTTATGTGTGCATACAGTATGTGCTAATTATTTTTTTTCTTTTTCTCATAATCCTGATTGCTTGCGGATGAATTATTATCCTTTCCTGTAGAATGGAGGTAAGATAACTTTTTTTTTAATTATTTTTAATCTTTTATATGGATGTACAGTAGCTCAGCTCATATTCTTCCATTAAGCTATAGTATTGGGGAAAAGCAGTTTGCAGTCACTCAGAGGAAGATGCAGCCGTGGCTATTACATTGCTTGCAGTTGCAGTTTGCTGGGGAATCAGGGCCCGGACTCGAGGAAAATCCATTGGGTTACATCTGTATGTGACATGAACATGAAATGATGTATATTTATTATATATTATGTGTATACAATTGTTTAAAATTCTATATATAGGTATTTATTAAGTTTCATATACTGTATATTGATTATATATGGAAGCAGGCTCAATCACCTTTCAATCATTTGTTGCTTTTACTCATTTTAAAACATTTCAGTTAAGATCTCATATACTGTATACAAATGTAATCACTTCTATTGGTCAAAGGGCACCCACAACATGTGACTATGGTTCATATTTATTAAGTGGTTCTAGTCCATGATACATCTTCAAGCATGGAAGGTGTCTTATAAAGTAACAGTGCTTAGTAAGTATGGCCTTTATGTCTGATTCCCGGGAATGAGACCATAATTGTCTTCATGCATGAATGGAATAGGACTTTTTTTTAGTAAACATAGCCCACTGTATCATATCGATACTGGATTCTACACACAATAGGAATAGATGCTCTGTATATCTCAAAATGTTACGACATACCATGATATGATCAAGTGGATACCAGAAGACCATCACACATCATATTGTATGTTTTTTATTTATGATTAGAGGAACATTGCAATTTAAATAACCCATTATGCAAATAATTGCTCTTCTGGACAACGCTTTCAGAAGACAAAAAAAAGTTTTCATTTTATCCCTCAATGTTTATCGAGGTTTCGCAACATCATGATGCGATACAGAAAAAACATAAAGGGATATAAATACATATAATAAAAAGGTACAAATACAGTTTAAACTAAGTCAATTGAAGGCAATTAAAAAGGAACAAATAAAACAATAATACAAAAATCAATATATTGCGATAATGTACGGAATCACTTATCTAATAGCCTAGAGTGGAACCTCAAATTTGCCAAGCTAAATATTATATAAGATCAAGCTGGGGTAACCCAATAAGATTATTCACATGTAGATGTTCCCACTAAATGCTTTCTGCTAAGGTCCAGGGAAGACAGGCTGTTCCAAATTGCAGATGAGTACAGTATGTGCCAATGCACTATTATTATTTTCTTTACCTCTGTGACCTCTGATACTATCTCCATTGACCAATAAACGAGGAGTAATTCTCTACTGTATGTTTTCAGGTTATACAAAGGTGATTTAGGGTACTGCAGTACATATAGAGGTGATATATGTAATGCAATCCTCATGAAGGATTCCCTGGTCTTCTTCAATTATTCCAATGCTGACCCAGAAGAAAGCCAGGAGATGTTAGCTCAAACGGCCTGGGCTGAACTAAAGACAGTAAGCTCCTTTTGTCGTCCTGCTGCTGAAGCACTTCTGTGCAACTATAACTTCCAGGAGTGTAACCTAACTAGAGATGGGCCAGCTCCCAAACCAATTTGCAGGTAATGAATAAGAGAATGCCCAACTATGTTTGTATTGAACTGTTTGATGAGCTCATTGCAAACTCTTCTTCCTAACAAGAAGTAATCAATAATTAATTAATGTATTATCCTATTGTACTGCATAATTTCATGTATTTGTGCAAATACGTAGCGATCATTTTACTGCTCATAGACAAAAAGTACAACCAGGTGAAAAATGTACTAACAGGACTGAACTGCACAAAAAAAGTGATAACACCATTGAAAACAGGTATCTAAAAAGACGTTTCCTTCCTTCCGACTATAAGGTAAGCACAATGTCCAAAGTCCCAAACAAATTATCAGGGTAAAAAACAAATCACCATGAGGAAACACACAACTGAGTGTTAGACCACCTGTGTCAGATATACCAAGACTTATAGGGGCCTATGCAGAGAGCAGCGAATTTTCGAAATTCGCCATTTTTTGGAGATAATCGCGCAGAAAACAGCAGAAAATGGAGATTTCCGAAAAACGCTCCAATTTTTCTTTTCTATTTGTAAAACTCGCCTCGCGGCTGGCGAAAACCTCAATCTCGCCAGTTTTACAAATATCCTAATGCAGAGAGCCGCGAACGGCATCTAGCGGCTGTTCGCGCCAATAAAATGGCGCTATTGTCTCCTTTTTCCCTCGCCAGAAAAAATTGGCAAGAAGCTGCCGCTCGCGGCCATTGCAAAGGGAAAAAAAAAGGCGCGCATTTGTTTTTACAAGTTTCTGAAGCGCGCATCTCGCCAATTTAAACTCGCCAGACGCATCCATGTTAAACATAGCAGAATTCGCACTTTTCTGCATATGGAGAATAAAACTCTCCAAAAAAACTACTTTTTAATAAATTCGCCAATTTTAAAATTCGCTGCTCTCTGCATGAGGCCCATAGTCTAAAGACAAAGGATATTTCAATGTTCCATTTCCATGGGTAATCGAAACAACCCGGACCGACGCTGATGTATAGATGCACACATCTACAACCATCTGCCGATGTGCATGACTTATAGGGTCAGAAAAAAGGGAATCTGGAATGAAGCTACCATAGAAGAAGCAACTAAAGTTCAACTGTATTTGTTTGTCTATGAGCAGTAAAATTTTCACTGAATTGACTTATCATAGTGTCTCTTACACATTTTTTTTTACTTATGAGTGTGGTGGACATATGTTTAATATATTGTAGTGTTAGTGGATTCACAGGGGTCCATCCTGTTCCCTGTACCACTATTGAATATACTGTAGTTGATGATTGAACATACATTGGTGGTGCTGGTTTTCATTGTTTGTATATACCAAAAAGTAGTGTCAGTCACAATAAAGCCATGTAATAAATAAATAAAATAGAAATTTATTTTTCGAAGTACAACACAGTCTTCTTGGTCTTGGTGAAGGAGCTGTAAAAATATCACTCCTGTGTATTAATGATATCAATATTACATGGAATATATTTGTATTGAATTAGTACTACATTGGTCTTTCTTTAGTCAGCTGAATTGCAATTTGAACCCATTATCTTCTAACTCCAGGCAAGCAATGACTGTATTTCTATATACAATAAATTATTGAAAAAAAATATAGCTTCACAAGTTTATTATTGACATTATCAAGTGGTTATAACAGTTTAATGTGCTAAGTTTAATATTATATATTTTAATTGCTAGACATTGTCACTTATCAGCAATAATGACACATGCACAAAATCCTAATTCCTCTCAAAGATTTTATTGTTTAAATCTAAAAGGTTAACTTACTTGTACAGTAGCTTGATTAAAACCCCAGATTTGTGGACAATATCGAATTTCATAAAGTTCCTAGAACTTCATGGAATAAAGTTGCCATTAACTGCTTCTTTCTGGATATAATGTTGTTATTTCTCATAAGAAACACAGATTTGTGAGTTACCCTTATCTCACATGTTAAAGCACATAGCAGGGCACAGCTTTTTTATCCTACCTGTAATGATATACATAAATTAACCTAACCTTATCAACGCAACATTGATTATTAAATACTCAATGTAATATTTGGTGCTAAATTGATGCAAAATAACCAAAAAGTGTATTGTGTGTGTGCGTGTATGAATCCCTTTCTTTTTTAATGTGTCCAGTAAGCGTCATATATTTTGGATCTAACAGGTGTTAAACGCAGCAGAGCAGTAAGGATTCCATATGTATATGACATGTACAAAAAAATTGTATAATGTATGTGTGTCAAAAAGTAGTAGAAGCGGTGTCAAAACTGTAATAAATGTAGTATGGCTATAATAAAATATCTTAAATTGAAAAAAGACATTTCCTAAAACTAGTTGCAAAAAAATAACAATGATTGTTAAAATTCCAGTTTTAGTTGTACATAATTATTTTCTTATGTCAATTTAATTGTAAACAAAATGTACGCAAAAAGAAATGACAACGATCATATTAGTACAGTACATAGACCACAATTCATCTATCAAAGATCTAGAGCACCTTATACCAATCACTATCTGTACAGTACCTTCTCAGTGCTCCAAGTCAAATCCCAAATACCATTAATGAATGACAACACCACAACCTCACATACACTGTTGAGCTATGACAGATACCTTATAATACGACCATACCCTTTCACCAAACATTGGCTATAGCTTGGGCTCTCCCACCAATACATAAGAGGAAATTGCTGCCATTACCTTCCCCAGAGCTTCTTCCAATACTTTTTTAGTGCAGGTTAGAGCTGATGTCCAAAGTAGCAGAGGTCATGGGTTCTTATCTTGGTGGGCCTGACACCATTATACCATTCAAGTCATTGGGTGCCTTAGGCTTGTTTTCTTATAGAAAGCCTTAAAGAATGTGTGGGATATGACTCATTTGAATATACTTTGCATAGCCATTAGCATCTCTCCAAGGGTACCTCATGTACAGTGTGCTCCTTTTTGCAAACAGGTGTTTCTCCTTGTTATTTATAGGAAAAAAGAGATCCCTTTCATTTTTCACCATCTTTTACATATTTCTCTCTCAATCCCATGAAAATGTGCACAATTACAGATCTGTTATGAATGTTATCACTATATAAGAAGCACAATGTAGACAATCAACTGATAACTAAATTGATGTCACTGTATTATGTAAACAAGTACCAGATACACTGCGATAGGTTCATGGTCATTTTTTTTTTGTAGTACATAAATGTGTTAAACTGTTGTAATCTAATCTGAAATACGGATGTTTACTGCACACCAGAGAAAACACAATAAGTAGTGATACATTTACCGGTGCTCCTTAGTCCCAGGGAAGACCTGCATATCATCCGATATATCCAAGTGTGTTCTGTGGCACAATACATTCTTTATGATTTAAATCCGGGTGCCCTTGTCCATTAATTACATTGTAATCTAATCTGAAACACTAACATTTCTATACATTTTTAGTTCAAAGTGCGTCCAGAATGTCTTCCTTCTTTTGGAACTCACGCAAAAACTAGAATGCCACTGTCTGATTGCATAATTGATAATGCGTTGATACAACTGCTCCCACTCCTGAACGATACATTGTTGAATTAATAAGCGTTTAGAACCACAATCCTTGCTCTGCCTTAAGCACTTTATAACGTGCTTATCTTCTTCGCTAAACACCATTTTGTAACATGCACTTGAGAGGTCATCATGCTGTCACCAATTCTAAAGAATATTTATTAGATGTAGTGCACTTTCCCCCACCCCCTGGGAGATGTGTAGCTACGGTGTGTGTAGGGTGCATACCTGGTGAGCCTCCGCTGCTGGGAGCCTGGGGTGTATCCTGGAACGATGCTCGGTAGCGCCTCTACCTGTGCGGGATTCTATAGTGTAGAATAACCCCGTTACAGGACCCACATACAATAAACAATACGTAATGGAATAATTAGAACAGTTTACTGTATGCATAATAATCAACACACAATAGTGCCACAATGTAACACTAGGCCTCGCAGGGCCATAACCCCACACCGTGTCCCCCAACACGTGTCCTCAGAGTCCCACATCCACCCAAGTGTGCGAGACAGAGCTGCCCACTAAAACTGAGGTGAACGTTGGTGCATGTGTTGCGGTGAGGTACCTGCCGGGTGATGCCACACAGATGCAGAAGGGTGATCCGCGAAGCCACCGCCTCTATGTTGGATGGCTCAGAGGGTGATCTAGTCCCAGATCACTGAATCGCCAATCACCAACGCTACCTGGCTGTGTCCCTCAATCTCTCTGGTACTACAGGGCCGTGTCCCTATCCTATGGGTCGGTCCCTGCTGCAATCACTAGCTGAGGGGTTTCAGGTACCACAGACACCTGCACACATAAGCTAACCCTTCCTTGTCCCAGCTCTGACTGGCGTAGTCCCTGGCGCACCAAATATTACTATTTGCAGAGCAGGAGAATCTCAGAGCCCTTTTGGCTGCTCTGGCCATGTGGTACAATGCCCCTAGGCATCATGGGGGTGGTAGTCCCCTGCAAGCCTGTCCCCCTAATGGCCGCCGCTCCGGGGGTCCTGCTACGCATGTGCAAACTCTCTAATGGCCGCCGGTGCCTGCTGACGCTCTGTGCTAACCCCAACATGGTCGCCGGACTTGGGGATTCCTCTGTGCATGCGCAACTGCACTGTGCATGCGCGCATCTGAGCAGTATGGTGGCGCCCTGCAAAGGGAGACGCCGGGAGCCTCTGGCGATGCGCTCGCCTGCGCAACCTTCCTGTCGGCTCCGGAACCTGCCCCCTGCCTCCGCTGCCTAGCGCACCACTCCAGGAGGTAGGGGGCTACGGGGGACCAGGGGGACCCGGGTTACATAGATTATCAAATAATTCTTAAATGTAATAACCTACTGTGACAGACCTATAATCTCCATGAAAATGTTGTGATTTTTCTGCAAGATATGATGAAAAATAAAAGGGGGTCACGTTTTTTCTGAATACAGTGTTTATACAACTGGAACCAAAACCACCACGCAAAAGTCCTATTTCAGAGATTCGAATTGTGAATCAGCCATGTAGATTGGTAAAAGTCTGGATTTTGAAGAATCCAAATTTTCATAAAAGGAAAAAATTGAAATCTCAGATTTTATTCTGCGGATCAGATTTGGCAGCAAAAGTTCGGGGAAATCCGCAGATCGGATTCAGACAGGTTTGCCCATCTCTAGAGTGCAGTGCGTTATTTCTCCTCTGAATAAATTCAAAACACATAACAAATACATTCTCTTGTTAAAAGGAGAAATATTTTCTCTCATCTGAAAGGATTGGTCCCTACCGGAAACCCACTTCACAGATCCCGAACATTCAAATTGATTATGGAATGAGTCCAACATTGCTATTTGATAACCTCACATCCCAGAACTATCACAATTACATTTTTAGGGGTGATTTAAACTGTTGATAAGTATTTGCATAGGATTGTTCAGTCGTGCTCATCTCTGTGTAAATAGAGTACTAAGCAACCAGTAGATATTCACTTCACCTTTGGGTGTCCCAAGAAGTAAAGAGAGAGAAAATTAATCCCTATAATGCTTGCACTCAGCCTCTTGGATAGAACCTTGTTTTTTATCTAAAAGAGGTGAAAATTCACTGAGAGAATTACGTCATAGTCATCTCCTTTCTAGCGAGACTGCAACAAGGTTGCAAGTCCAATTTGCCTAAGAAAGATTTGATGTATCTATTTATCTAAATAGCAAGTGTAACAAAGATGTGGACTGTGAAGGAATCCACTAGCACAGCGTTTCCCAAACTTTTTTTTCCGTGACCCGGTTATTTTTGAACTTCTCCTTCGTGACCCACTAAAAATGTTATCGTCTATAGGTAAAATAAAACCGTTATGAATGTCCATACAGATTTCATATATTCTCCCAATCCCCTCTATTCTCTCTCTCCCCCCCCCCCCACCCTCTCTCTGACCTGCACAGACGCACACAGTCACTGACCTACAGACACTCACACAGACAGACCAAACACACACAGCCACTGCTGGCCTGCACAGACACACACAGCCACTGATACACACAGTGGCTGTGGCTGATACACACACACACACACAGATCCATACACACAGAGATCCATACACACACAGATCCATACACACACAGATCCATACACACACAGATCCATACACACACAGATACATACACATACACAGATACATACACATACATACACACACACACACACACACACACAGATCCATACACACACACACACACACACAGATCCATACACATACACAGATACATACATACACAGATACATATGTAACGGTGTTTCTGAACCGGCCTGACCCACCCAATCTCACATTGGCCCCTGTGGTCTAACCGGCCCCCATTACAGTGTGGTAGTGTCTGGTGGTGCACCTGCTGGCAACAGGACTCCTGAGTCTCCCGCATGATGGTGTGTGGGGAGGACCCGTCCAGACAGGCAGCTGAGGTAGTGTGCTGAGTCTCACCTAGTTCCAGTGCAGCGCCTCCACCTCATCAGGGTCCCTACGTCCGCAAGGGGATGATCCTGTTGAGGAACTCCTCCGTGGTGCTCCTCTCTGTACATTCACTCCACACATGTACACGAGAGGGTTTGTGAATGAGAACATCTTTATTGGGTGATGTGGGCTAGCTGCCCCTCGCAGTATCTCTTAGCCACTCATTCTGCAGTCAGTGCCTCCCCTTAAAAGGTGTATCTCTCCTTAGATAGGGATTCCCTATCCCCGCAGGGATCACTGCCCTGTGCCAGGTCCCTGGACACAGTCTCCTCTATGGTTACTATAACATAACTTTCAGTCTCTTAGGCTAGTACTTGAACTTGGGCTCCTGCCAGAACTCCTCCTCTTGGCAGAGCTGAACGTAGATCTAACTTTAGGCTCAGTGCTGTGCCTTATGTATACTCTGGAAGCTGACACACCTCTGACATCACTAACCATGGAGTCAGAGCATGTGACTACTCCCATCCATACACAGGGCACCCCACCAGGGTGTGAGGGCAAACCTCCATAATTACTGCTGGCATGCCTACAACTTACCAGGCCTTACTGTCAGCAGGAGAGATGACTGTAGCCATTTTACATGTCCGCTACACATACATACAGAGATACATACACATACATACATACATACACACACACACACACAGAGATACACACACACACACTCTCCCCCATACACACACACAGATACATACATACATATACACACACACAGACACAAAGATACATACACACACTCTCCCCCATACACACACACACACACACACAGATATATACACATACACAGATACATACATACATACATATATACACACACACACACACACACAAAGATACATACACACACTCTCCCCCATACACACACACACACACAGATACATACATACACACAGATACATACATACACACAGATACATACACACACACAGATACACACAGATACATACACACACACAGATACATACACACACACAGATACATACACACACACAGATACATACACACACACAGATACATACACACACACAGATACATACACACACACAGATACATACACACACAGATACATACACACACAGATACATACACACACAGATACATACACACAGATACATACACACACACACACTCTCTCCCCCATACACACACAGATACATACATACACACAGATACATACATACACACAGATACATACATACACACAGATACACACATACACACACACACGGATACACACACACACAGATACACTCCCCTATATACACACACAATTTATTACTGAGGCAGCGACGGATGTGAGTGACTGGAGAGGGGGGGGGGCGGGGGAGAGAGGAAAGGCCAAGCGATCCGAGCAGGCGGCTCCACGCCTCCCTCTGCCCGCCAGCGACCGCGCAGCCACCACTGCGCCTATCTCCCGCACCAAGGGGACTGAGGGGAAGGGAGCGCCAGGAACGGAGGCACAGGTGTGCCCCCGCTACCACTTCCTACCTCATGCCGGGCATTGTGTCCTGTGGGGGGGCGGAGCATGTCATGGGCGGCAACATCATGATGCGGGGCTGCAGTAGGAGCACGAGTCAGCGAATCACCGTTGACACCCCAGCGATAGCAGCCTGCACCACTTCAGCACCGTCCCGCACCTCACCTCGGGCTGCTGCAAGGAGGGAGGGGGGGCCGCCGCAAGGAGGGAGGGGGGGCCGCCGCAAGGAGGGGGGGCCGCCGCAAGGAGGGAGGGGGGGCCGCCGCAAGGAGGGAGGGGGGCCGCCGCAAGGAGGGAAGGGGGGCCGCCGCAAGGAGGGAAGGGGGGCCGCCGCAAGGAGGGAAGGGGGGCCGCCGCAAGGAGGGAAGGGGGGCCGCCGTGCAGCCAGCCTCGCTGTGACCCGGCAATTTTTCTTCGACCCACCATTTGGGAAACGCTGCACTAGCAGTTATTCTCTCAGAAATAAGGAGACAAGCGGAGGGTATTAGGAACAGCAAGGATTTGGTGCTATACAGCACCCTATAAGTTCCAATTACCTACACAACCAACAGCTCCTCTATATGCTCACGCCTAATATATGCAGCACAATATATGTATACTAAATTAGCAGGAAGTGAGAATCAAGCCACATTTATGACCAAGAAAAATAAGATACCACTGATGCTAAGAATCTGTAGTATACAAAGACATTTTGTGTGCATTAAAATGCAGAGCAGCGTAGTCTGAGGTGAATACAAAGCATGTGCTAAAGGGATCAAAATATTCTGTTTAAGTGCTATATGGGCACATGTGATTACCATATGTGCATACAGCAGACCATTAGAAGCTGTTTAAATGAATATACCCTGTACCAACTGAGTACCTCTGACTGATATAGAAATACTAAGATCTAAAACAAGTTAATATATATCTTTACGCTCTTATATACTTTATTAGGAAGCGAAGAAAAGATTAATCATACGCATTGTAATCACACGGACGCAAGGTTGTAATCACTTTATTTCACAATTTATCACTAAATATACACAATGATATATATGTCTGTACTCATATAGTGCACATTTATTTAAGTTTGGGGATACGCGTTTAACCTTATACAATTCTTATTTCAGTACACTTTTACTTCACTAATACGTATGAGAACTAAGATATACCCTATAAATTACCAAAGGCAACACTATCAAATTAGTCTCATTTATATATAGGACTAATTTGTTACG
This sequence comes from Ascaphus truei, assembly GCF_040206685.1. Taxonomy (NCBI): domain Eukaryota; kingdom Metazoa; phylum Chordata; class Amphibia; order Anura; family Ascaphidae; genus Ascaphus; species Ascaphus truei. The sequence continues at coordinate 135,300,736 of NC_134483.1, read as the reverse complement.
CTTATTTGAATATAGGTTTTAAAATACAAAAATTGTGCAAATAAAAATACATATTAGTGGAGGTGAATTTTCACCTCTTTTAGATAAAAAACAAGGTTCTATCCAAGAGGCCGAGTGCAAGCATTATAGGGATTACTTTTCTCTCTCCTTACCACTATTTCCTATCCCAGCATTTTTAACAGGCATTGCTGCGAGTAGAAAGAAATACAAACACAAGAATGTATATTCGATGTTTAGTCGATGTGTATTCAATGTGCAGTGAATCCACAAAATGGATGGTGTATTTATACGGTAATGACTCACATTAGGGTACGCCCACTTTCAACACCTGTACCTGGTCGCCATGCATAAAAGGTTACACACTTTGCATAGCCCACCACTCGATGATCTTTATCTGAACTTGCCCTTGTCCAGATACTGCATTGTGCCACCTGCTTCCATGGAGCAACCCCGATTCCACGGACGCAGGAACACACTCACCTCTGCCGTGCCTGTCAAGCAGAAAAAGCGAAAGGCGGTTGCCGTTTCCACGCCAAGGCAAAAGCGACAGGCTAAGGCCAATAAAGAAAACCTTCTGCTGACCCCAAAGGCTAAGGGTTTTCATAGACGTCAGCCTTATTATGTCAAGAAGATATACGGTGATGTACTCTCGACGCAAAACGATTGGCAGCCAACCCATCGAACCCGCAGACCACTTCCTCACATACGCTTCGACGACTCTGCCACCGCTGTCCCGGAAATCTTCAGCCCGTCTTCTCCACCCCTCGTCCTTGACGCTGCCGCCGCCCTCACGGAAACCCACAGGCCATCTTCTCCAGTTTTATCCGACGACGCTGCCTCTGAAATCCACGGGTCACTTTCTCCTTCGTTCTTAGACGACTCTGCTTCTCGCCCGGAAATCCAAAGGTCACTTTCTCCATCCCTCTTCGACGACGCTGCCGCTTCTCCTCTACCGGATATCCACAGGTCACCTCCTCCACTCTTCTTCGATGTTGCTGCCGCTTCTCTCCATGGAACCCCCATCTCACCCTCCATTGCACCCATCCACCCAGATGTTCACACGTCATGCACAAGAAGCAGCTCGTTAGACCGGATGCTGAATGGGATAACTGTGGATCTCCCCGGGAATTCTATTGTGCTAGCAAAGATAGATCTGCTTCTGGAGACAATGCTAAATGTGGAGCAACGGATAGTACATATGGATCAACAGATGATACATATGGATCAATGGATGCTAGATATGAATCAACGGATGGATCGGCGGATGGAGAAGATAGAGGCTGACATAGCGGGCATACATTATTTGCTCGGTGTGTTAATGCCCCTGTTTCCCCGACGCTGGAGCAGGGGGGTGACATGGATGTGATGAATGGGACCTTCGACCCCCTTCCATCACCAAGCGCACCCCCTCCACCAGAAGATGTAGTGTACATGTATGCCGTTGAGGAGGACATGACAACCCCGTCAAGACCACGCCAGGAGACAACACGGCAACCAAGACCGGAGGAATGCTTCCTCCCAGACAACCTACCATCGCCCGTCACCTCAAGCACACCCACTCCCAAAAGACCTACATTCGCTCGCATCGATACGGTGCCCGACATCACCCTGTGCGATCTGCCACTGGCGCTCAGGGAGAAGAATAGGGTGAAGAGTGCTGGTGCACCCCACAAGTATGCCTTGTTACTTTTTAAGCACCATGTTCCCTACTCGTTGTACTGCGACTGGGCCTTCAAAGTGAACTACGAAGGAAATCGCATTAAAAAGGCGCTTCCTGCCAATTTAAGAAAGAACATTCTGGATGAAATGCGGCGCTTTTATCCAATTACAGATCCTGTAATGAATGGCGTTCGTGACTGCATTAATGGCATTTTGCGCCATGCAAGGAATCGGCCATGGACGGACAATGTGGAGGACATTCTGTATCCAAGAGGCCGAGTGCAAGCATTATAGGGATTACTTTTCTCTCTCTTTACCACTATTTCCTATCCCAGCATGCACCCCTCCTACCTATAATTAATTTCAACCATTTAGCGGAGCAGAAGCTGTTGCTTTATTTATCTAACTGTCCCAAGAAGTAGCCACTAAGTCAAGGGGTCTGCCACTCCAGGGGCCCCATGATGTCATGGCTATATCATGCCCTTTCAGTGCTTGTTTTCTAGGGGATATCTCTAGTACAAGCAGATGAAAATGTAAGACTCCTCCTCTTCTGTTTCCAGATGAAGGGACACCGTGATCACCATTTGCCACAGGGACTGTGGCATTCTCGGGCCGTGGCTCCTGTGGCACTTATAGGATTAATTCATATTTGGAGGATGTTTCCTTAATCCGCTACCATAAGATATAAAGTATTAACACTGAGAATGTTTATCTTTCTGACCACACTCCAATTTGGTTTACTTGTACTTTGATTAACACTGACAGCTGATCCTTTCCCTTCAAACTTCTTGGCATTCAAAGATTTCCTTGGGGAGTGTTGGTTTCAATATGACCCTAAAAACAATAAGCAGGGTATGAACCCAACACTCCTCTGGGATGTAGCTAAATCTGTACTCTGCCTTTCTACTCTGCCTTTCTAATACTAATACAAATATGATTTTTTTTAGTATTGAGAGAATTGGATTTTTTCCTGGAAGAGCACATTTTCACAAATTTAGGAAACTACACGCCAATGTAGTAGCTACCAAAAATGCTAAGATGTTTATTCCCGATCCCGAACTCAAAGAAAAAAGAGGCTAGAGACACAGCTCAAATTACTGATATCATCGTGGATTTCAATACTGACATTTACACTCAAGACCCCATAGACACAGTCAAGGAAAATACATTTTTGGAAATACTGGATTTTTCACATTAAGATATAGATTCCCTAAATCAGTCTCTTTGGCACAGGTTGATCATACCATTAAAAACCTTTTTAAAAAGTGAAGGCCCCTGGTCCTGACAGCTACACTGCAGAATTATTTATGTTTCTATGTTAGTCTATTAATATGCTTTAACAAACTATTATAATAACATTATTTTGATAGCTCAAACATCTATTTACTTGATTATCTCTTTTGTATGTTTGTTTTTCTGAGCTGGCTGCTCTTCTATCAATATTAACCCACGTGCAACAAACTAACATCTCTTTGGTATGTCTGTCTCAACTAATTAGTCACAACCCTGCAATTCCTTTTTTATTGTCACATGATATTATTAGAGTATTTAAGCCTGTCTGTATTGGCTGTGCAACATCTTAAGTGCCCCATGTGATGTGTCTGTGGAGTTAAAGCTGGAGTTCAATTGGAGGTGAAAAGGTAAAGAATTGGTTTTACAACTTTGTCATCAATTCTGCAACTATGAGAACTTACCTATTTAAATGCGCTAACATTTTTTTTAACAAATTAAAGACTAATTTTCTAATGTGCTGTGTAACCTTCAATGCTACACTGCCCTCCTAAGCTTGATTTAGACATCTGCTCCTACAACGCCTACTCCTCGTATCCTCCAATACCTGAAAATGCTCTCCTTTCCTTCTCTCCTACACTACATGTATCCCTATAACTTTTATTAATTGCAGTTTCCTAACTCCTTCGTAAATGTTTCTACTCTCTCTATCATCCCCAGTCTCTTCCTTATATCAACATTTCTTCATCTCTCCTTCTTTCCATCTTTGCGTGTGCTCAGAAAATGCACCACAATTGACATACCGCTTTCCCATCTACACCCCTCAAAAAAGACACCCCACACAAATCCTCTTCTCGCCTCCTCTCTCTCTATTTCTATTCCTCCTTATTGCTGCTGGGGTTATCACTCCTAGTCCTGGACCTGGCCAAATACACACCTGCTCATGCCCATGCCTCCCTTCCTCCTAAGGGTGTAAACCCATCTAACATAATCTAATAAGACACTGGTTGTATATAACATTTTCTTCTCACTCTGTAGCTCTTTGCTCTAACAGAAGCCTGAATCTCACAACATGACTCTGCGGCATAGGATGCTGTCTTCTATTGTGATCTCTCTTTCTCTCACAATTCACGCCCTAAGTGCCAGTGTGAAGCGTTAGGTTTCCTTATCTCCTTCCGCTAACAATATATGCTCTGTCCTTTGCATCCATCCTTTTTTTTCTTTGCGGTGTACACTTAGTTTTATACCCTCCTTCTCTCTGCATGTCGTAGTCATCTACAGACCACCTGCCTCTACCTCCTCCTTCCTCTCACTACTCCTCAAACCTTTGCTGACCATGTTAAAGGCAAGATGGATGCCTTCCAAAATTAGATTCATTCTGTCCCTTCCCCTTCTCTCTGCTTCTAACTCCTTCCACTTTTCTTCCGTTTCTCCTGTTACAGAGTTGGAAGGTTCTAAGCTGATTTCTATTCTCCTTCTACTACATGCCCTCTTGACCCTACCCCTCACATCTTATCAGAACTCTTACTCCTGTCTTAGTTCCTACTCTCACCCATATTTTCAATTTCTTCCTGTCCTCTGGCACTTCCCCTACTCCTTTAAGCATGCAGTGATCACATCTATTGTAAAAAACACCCTATACCCTATGTACCTTACTAACTCGCAACACTGCCCACAATTTTCAATTTGTCCCAGTATCCGAAGAGGAGACTACACAAGCGCTCCTCAAATTAAAACTAAGCAGCCAATGTGGACCTGACTTACTACAATCTAGGTTCCTATGACTTGGTGTCCCAGCCATTGCCAAACCAATTGCTTCCATATTCAAATCTATTCTGTCTGCAGGCCATATCCCTAAGACCTGGAAAACTGCCAGAGTTGTCCCAATCTTCAAAAGTGGGTACAAAAACACTGTTTCAAACTGCAGGCCAATCTCGCTTCTCCCAATTAAATCCAAAGTCATGGAAAAATGTGTCCACTCCCAATTAAGCAATTACTATACCAAGACAAATTTCCCTAGCCAATTCCAATCTGGCTTTCATCCCAAACACTCCACCGTAACTAACGTTTGCAATGAAATCCAGTGTGAAATGGAACTGGTGAAAAGAAAAAGAAAAACTAGGAGCACAGCAAAAAGGAGGAGAACTGGAGGCCAAATGGAAAAATAACAAAAATGTATTTAATGAGACATAAACTAATTAAAAAGAAAAACCTCTAACGCGTTTTTCGCATGGTGCGCTTTATCAAAGCTCTTTGATAAAGCGCACCATGCGAGAAACGCATTAGAGGTTTCTCTTTTTAATTAGTTTATGTCTCATTAAATACATTTTTGTTATTTTTCCATTTGGCCTCCAGTTCTCCTCCTTTTTGCTGTGCTCCTAGTTTTTCTTTTCATCTGTTCCTGCTTACCTGTGGATGCACGTAGCTTATACCGGAGATTCTGATTTACCTGGGATTGGATCGTGAGTACGCCGTCCATTGACTGTTCACTGCTGTTTTATCACTAAGGGTAGTCTGGTTGTTGTTGCGAGGGTCTGCCGGTTCCCGTTGAGGGACCCCATGACCACCGCTCCCAGCTGGTTCCCACTATATGTGATCGCCTGAAGGGCTTACCTCATTACAGTTGCAGCAGTTCCTGCATTATAGGTTCTGTCTCCGGTATTTATAGGGTTACTCTTTATTTACAAGCCTCTGCATGATGCACGCTGTCTTTAGGGCTACTGTAGTAACGCCGGGCTCTGAGGTTTATTCCTCTACTCTGCCATGGAATGGAACTGGGACAACTCACAGGTGCAGTATTCCTAGATTTTGCAAAGAATTTTGTTACTGTTGATCATGCTATCCTGCTTAACAAACTCCAGTGCTCTGGAATAGGGAAGCATGCTTTAAACTGGTTTCAGTCCTACCTATCAGGTAGATGCCAACATGTGTCCATCTCGGGCTCTAACTCCAACCCCCTGGATATCACCTGTGGTGTCCCGCAAAGCTCTGTTCTGGGGCCCCTACTCTTCTCAGTGTTCATCAATGATCATCCTATAGCTTGTAAGGAAGCCTCAATAAGCATGTATGCAGATGACACAATCCTATGTGCACACAGCCATAGCCTCTCTGACCTTCAACACATACTTCAGTCTGACTTTTTGAGACTCGAAAATTGGATTTCCCAAAACATACTGTTTTTAAACACTGCCAAGACTGTAACAATGGTATTTGCGACCAAGACTACATTTTTAAAGCTTCCAGCGACTGAGCTCCAGATTAGCACCAATGCTAACACCACCCTAACCCCTGTCACTAGTTTTAAATACCTGGGCATATGGTTTGACTCTCACTTAACATTTGGGATGCACATTGATACTCTGACAACCAAGACCTATGCCAAACTATGAGTACTTTACAGGAACAAATCCTCCCTAAGTCTCCTGGTCAGAAAGCGTATCTCACAGCAGATGCTAATGCCAATTATTGACTATGGAGACATAGTATATGGCTCGGCACCTCAAACCCACCTTAGCAAACTTGACACCCTCTACAATTCAATTTGTCGTTTTTTTCTCCAATGGAACTACAACACAGATCACTGCGAAATGCTCAAAGAACTAGATTGGTCATCACTCGAGTCTAGGCGCAAAGTTCACCTTTCCTGTCTTGCCTTCAAATTCTTTCTGGGCAAGCTACCCAGCTATCTGAACAAGCTCCTCAATCCTACCACATGCAGCACTTATCATCTGAGATCAGACTCCAAAAGACTGTTCATGGTCCCAAGACTCAACAAAGTATCTGTTCGTTCCTCCTTCTCTTACCGTGCACCCCAAAACTGGAACAACCTACCAAAGACTCTCACATCCACCACCAGTTTAAATTCTTTTAAATCTAAGGCTGTCTCACATTTTAATCTGGTCTGTAACTGTTGCATACGCCCATAATATATATTTTCTTTAACTGTGCATGCAATGTCTTGTATATAATGTATACCCTGTTCATTTATGCAACTGTATTTGTAACCATGTATTATTTGTCTTAACTCTGTGCCCAGGACATAGTTGAAAACGAGAGGTACCTCAATGTATTACTTCCTGGTAAAATATTTTATAAATAAATAAATAATAACTACTGTCTGTATCCCTCCTGCCTTTTGCCTACAAACTGCTTGAAGATACTGTGTTCTCCTTTATGGTCAATGTTCTTTATTCTCATTCCATCCTAGACCTTAACAATCTGACTTTTGTACAGCTCACTCAGCAGAGACTGTGCTCACTAAAGTTGCCAATGATCTAATGAAATAATTCAGCCAATGAAGCAAATCCCATCTCCATTTTTCCCAACTAATCCTGCTCAATTTCTCTGCTGCCTTCGGTACTGTTGATCACGCTCTTCTTCTTTATATTCTTACTCCCTTGATATCCGCAACAAAGCTCTATCCTGGTTCTCATTATTTCTCCTTTGTCACTCATTTTCTCTCTCTTGCTAATATAGCTTCATACTCTGTTGATCTGTCTGTTGGTGTACCTCGGGCTCTGTTCTCTACACACTGTCACTTGGTGACCTCCATCAACTCTTTTGGCCTTAGGTATCATCTCTATACAGATGATACATAGATATACATAAATATATCTATCAACCCCACCCACACACCTGAATAGGTAAAGTTTGCGAGGTATAAAGGGTAACTCCAAAATTAGTTTATTTGACCATAAAAAAGGTCATATAGGTTAAATAGTACATATTGGGGGCAGAGGGGGTGAGTGGAGGGCTAAGTACCCACTTCACTTACCCTCTTTGCCCTCAATAAAGCTTTTATTGTTCGTTAACTCCTTCATTGCCTTAGTGGTTAGACGCTAAGGTAATGAAGTTGTCTTTAAATGCATTTTTATTGCATGGGATTCATGCCGGGGATTTCGGTGCTGATATTAATGGGTTTCAGCTCCGGAGACTCCAGTTATAAACCTATTGCAGGAAAAATGCATGTTTTTTTCTAAGTCCCCTCTCACCGCTTATCGGCAGCTTCTCACTACCTTCCTGCCAACTTTTACTGGCTGGAGGATTTTGAGAGAAAATCTCTATTCTAGAGCCACGATTAGCCTCTATAAGCTAATCGGGGCTATTAAAATTGCACGAGTTTTTTTTTCTTAGAAAAAAAAATTGCCGAAAGGGCTTTTACTGTATCGCCGACTTGTCGGGGCTTACTGAATAGCAGTTGGCTTTTCTGGCGAAAAGGCCTCGATAAGTGGCTTATCAGCACTTAGAGCATAGACCCCATAGTCTTGAGCACTTGCTGAGCATTGTCCAAATTGATGAAATGTACATCAACATGTCTAAAGTATTTAATCTATGCATTAAAACACTATACACAGATACGTGACTCTTGACGATGTACAGCAGCTAATCAGCATTAGCTGATTTGTCACAGCAATGTAGCTTCAACATAGAGGTATTTAAACCTCCTGAGGGACCACACGCAGATTCATTGAGCCTGATGATGCAGAGAATACTGTGAAACGCGTTGCTCTCATCTGCGTGGACTTTTCATACCTGGCGGACACTGTAGCTCTCTGGTTGAGCTGCGTTCCAGCTACTTTCCCACATTCGATACTGGACGTGGTAGCGCTGACCCATCTGCGCCGCAGTGATCCTAGATTCTTCTGTCGCCGCTGGGAATAAGCTTTTATGTGAGTTCTTGAATACTTTTGTGTAATAAATATATCTGCTTTTTTCTAAAAAAAAAAATGCATTCTCTGTGCACATTGCCTAGTTCTGTGGGACTTCCCCCGTGACTGGGAGAACTTACAACCTCCATATACTGAAGCAATCAGCTGTAGACTAATTTGAGGACTTTTGATACCTGACGGCCACCGTAGCTCTCTGGTTGAGCTGCGTTCCAGCTGCGTTTCAGCATTCAATACCGGGCATGGTAGCGTGAACCCATCTGCGCGGCAGTTATCCTGGATTCTACTGTCGCCTCTGGGAATAAGCTTTTATACGAGTTCTTGAATACTTTTGTGTAATAAATATATCTGCTTTTTAAAAAAAACGTATTCTCTGTGCACATTGCCTGGGTCTGTGGGACTTCCCCCGTGACTGGGAGAACTTACAGCCTCCATATACTGAAGCAATCAGCTGCAGACTAATTTGAGTACTCTGCTGTTAGAGGAACACTGTAAAGATACCATCTAGGAGTTCCATGCTTACACATGGCCATGTAAATAGTACCATTATAACTATTATCTATACCAGGGGTGAGCAAACTTTTTATGTCGAGCCCCCCTTTTCATCCATAAAATTTCTCGGGTTCCCCCCTGCCTGATGTAATCAAAATCACATTTGAAAAAAAAAACCTTTATTAAACAGTATGCAATGCAAATCCAAATATGTCTAAATACTTACATATTTCAACAGCTCATGCTTGCAAAATTAGGCTGCGTCCACGCTGCCGCTGAGAGCGGTGACATCACCAACTCTCCAAGCATGAGCACAGGGTGTCCTGCATAATTTTTCAAGCGTGGATCGGGGCTATTTGTGTGTGTGTTTGTGTGTGGCTGTATGTGTGTATTGACTGCTGCTGAGCGCGCTTCAAAGTCAATTTTGTTTGTCTCCCTAAGCGCCAAGCTTGGGAGAGCGTACGTGCACAAAGGCAATACTTTTAGGGGGGCATTCATCCACCTATTTGCTACCTCCCTTACCTCTCCCCCACCCCTTTTTTTTCTCTTCCTTCCCCTCCCTGCTCTTTGGCTTGCTAGCCCCATTGTCATCCAAACGCCTACCTACAGTATTATTTATTTTTTTCCGTTTTCAATGTTGTGTTTTCACAGTTTTTTTACATTATTTCTGTACATTTATAGTATGAGTGATATAGCGGCAGCCTACCCTTTCACTTGCAGAGGATCGCAGTGAACCAGGTTGCCAGCGGAGGAGAGCAGGAACACAGCGCTATTGCAGGGCAGACACCGGAAGGAGAGGCGTTTGACTTCACCGCGCTCGGGCGTGCACCTCCCCGTAACTCCGAAGCCGCCGCATGTGCGCTCACACACCATCACGTTGCCGCCACCTGCACTATCCTGTTCAGCCACCCGCACACATCTTCGGCTGCCCGCCCGCACACATCTTCTTGGCCATCCGCCCGCACACATCTTCTTGGCCGCCCGCCCGCACACATCTTCTTGGCCGCCCGCCCGCGCATATCTTCTTGGCCGTCCGCGCACAGCTTTTTCGCCCTCCCGGGCACAGCGTCTGCCGGCCTGCGTACCCAGTTTTCCCCACACACACACACACACACACATACACACTCAATCACCACACACACACACACTCAATCACCACACACACACTCAATCACCAGACACACACTATCACCACAAACACACACACACACTCAATCACCACACACACTCAATCACCACACACACACACTCAATCACCACACACACTCAATCACACCACCATACACACAGACAAACACAATCACCACACACACACAAAATCACCACACACACACACACACAATGACCACACACACACACTCAATCACCACACATACACACACACACACACACACACACACACACTTAATCACCACACACACACACACTCAATCAATCACCACACACACACACTCAATCTCCACACATACACACACACTCAATCACCACATACACACACTCACCACACACACACACACACACACACACACTCAATCACTACACACAGAGACAACACACACACACACACTCAATCACAACCAACACAGACACAACACACACACACATAATCATGTCACACAATTTCACACTGGGGGGGGGGGCGCGACATGCTCTGATTCTCCAATCCCCCATGCTGCTGGAAACTGGTGCAGGAAACAGACAGGAAGAGAAGGAGGGCTTGTCTGTGTGCAGAGAGAAGCCCCGCCCCCTCTGCAAGACAGAGTAGAGGAGCAGCCTCAGCACGGAGCTTCTGGCCGCCCGTGCACAGCTCTGCACACCCCCAGGTTTCCCCGCATGCAGCCTGCGTCCCCCTAAATAATGTTGCGCCCACCCAACGGGGGCGCCCCCCACTTTGCACACCGCTCAATCTATACTATCACCATCATCATGTATCCCATTACTGTTGCTTTCTTAGCATATGTGTGTTCATTTGTGATTGTTTCCTGATGCATATCTAGCTGATTAATTATTGGTTATATATTCCATTTTGCGCTCCCCTTATCTCTTTTCTATTTTTCTACTTGGGGATCCTGGAAAGATCTTTTCGGGTTGAGTAGCAGAAGATGGACTCCGTCACATTGCACATTATTTGGGTGCATGTACACTGGCGACACACTTTATTCGAGCTCGGCTAGTCCCACGAATTCGGGTATACCCGGGTGTATTGAGGTTTGTGACTGTTTTCTGCCCGAGTGCATTGAGGTATTTTCCAAACAGGGATTGAAGCATTTTATTCCCGCTGGCTGCAATACTGCACAGTATATATATATATACTGCATTACAATTCATGAATTTATGCCATCTGGTAGACACGCGAAGCATTGCAGCCTATTAAATCCTAATCATTATCATTTAACAGATCAGCCGCCCATCAGCCAGGCATGAACCCAGGCTGGGAAGGCAAACGCAACGGGGCTTGCCAGAGGTGAGGAGCGGCGCATTCCAGGTATCTGCCAGGTACATACTGGGTATTTGCTCGAATAAAGTGTGTCGGTGCAGTAAGGGTCATCTTCTACGGTTGTATTGAACCCCTTTATTTTTATTCCAGCAGAGAGACCGCCCTAGTATTTTCCTTGCACATACTGGTAGTTAACCCCTTCTTTGCCTTAGTGGTTAGCCACTAAGTTAATAATGTTGCCTGTAAATGTATTTTTATTGCATCAGATTGATGCCAGGGGTCTCCGGTGCTGGTATTCGTGTGTATCAGCTCCGGAGACCCCCCCCCCCCCCCCCGGCATCAATCCGATGCAGGAAAAATGCATTTTTTGCTAAGTTTTTCTCTCGCAGCCTTCTCACCAGCTTCATGCGCGATGAATTCTTGATAAAGTCGCAAATTCTTGAGCCTCGATAACACAATCGAGGCTAATAGATTTTCCAAAACCACACCAAAACTGCGTCTTTGGCCGAGAGCCAAAAATGTCGATAAATGCTTTTGCCGCGCACTTATCGAGCCTTTCTGAATAGCAACAGCTTTCTTTGGCAGATAACTGCTAAAAAAAACCTTGATAAGAGGGTTATCGTAGCTCCTAGAAGAGGCCCCTGTGTTGGTTTAAGTGTGCTTTTTGATCCAGAAACAGTTTGGTGATTGAAATAATTCTTGTTTTTGCTGCCCAATTGTTTGCTTCCCCCATGTTCTACCTGTGGGAAATCCCATGCTGCTACACTAGGTTAAGGAAATGGTGGTGAGGGTTGATAAAACTAGTGATTAAAATATATCCTTGACCATGAGCTATATGACAGTTATACATGAGCAAAAAGATAGATAGGGGAAAGTTACATAAGATGCACATAGATCTTGACGTCATTTGATATATTTTACACACTTGACAGCTTTCCTCAAGGGTAATAATTAACTCATGAGGAGCTAGTGGGGACTAGGAGTCATACATCTGCAATACGTAACCGATGCATGGCAGACCTTGCTGAAAGCAGTGACTTTAATTGCTCTGTTAACAACTAATGAGAAACTTCTGTTACTTAAACGTTTTATCTGTGCTCCCTGTTAAATGTTACCTAACTTTAAGCCATTTTACTACAATCCAGTAACAAAATGTAAATATGTACCTCCATCCCTTCTTTTATTTTTACATATACATACATCTTCCTCACTCTCCTCCTCTCATTCTCCCCTCCCACCTCGCATGTATTTCTCTCCCCTGCATCTTACTCTTACTCCCTCTTTTCCTCCCTCCCTCCCTCACCCCCTCACTCCTCTCACTTGCCCCACCTTCTGTCAATTATCCCACACTCACTCAATCCCCCACCACAAACTACATACCAAACCCCTCCCCCCATTCCATATTAAGGGAGAAGGGGAGGCTCAGTGAGTAAAGACACTGACTGGCACTGAGTTTGAAGCAGGGGAACCTGGTTCAATTCCTCGTGTTGGCTCCTTGTGACCTTGGGTCACTTTACCTCCCTGTGCCTCAGGCACCAGAAACATAGATTGTAAGCTCCCGGGTCAGAGACCTGTGCCTGCAAAATGTCTCTGTTAAGAGCTACGTAAAACTAGCAGCGCTATACAAGAATATGCTATTATTATTAAAAGACCCCCACTTCCCCCATTCCATATTTAAAAGACCCCCCCATTCCATAATAAAAAGACCCCCACCCTCCCATATTAAAAAGACCCCCACTCCCCCAATTCATATAAAAAGACCCCCACTCCCCCCAATACATATAAAAAGACCTTCCCCCCCAATCAATATATATCTATAAAAGTAGACTTACCTTAGGGATGGTCAGGCTGGGCCCGGTGGCTGCAGGGATCCGGCGACCGGCATAGCAATTCGGGCCGACCTCTGGTAAGGCCAAGCCCAGCTGCTAGTCGCGGCCGTGCTCCGACTCTCCGTCAGCTGCAGGCCTCCTCACTCTGTGTCCCACATCAAGCTTCCAAAGTCAATGCACACCGGAAGCTGAGGCCCAGCTTACTTCCGGCACGCAGATGTCAGAGGGGTCCATTGCGCAGCGCCAGAGGTTGGAAGCTCAGCATAGGAAATATAGCGAGGAAGAGTCCTGCATCTGATAGAGAGCTCGGGCCCGACTGCGACCGGCAGCCGGGCCAGAGGTCAGGGGCCAATTTGCGGCATCGCCCACCGGGCCCAGGACACTTGTCCCTTCAGCCTCCCCCGTCGGCGGCATTGGCAAATAAAATGTTGCTGCTGTACCTCTTGCAATGCTGATTTTTACAGTAACATTACTTACTAAATAGTTAACACATTTTTTGTTATTGTCACCCACTTATAAATAAATCATTCTTAGTGAAAACGGCAATACTTTTTAACGAGACCGGTCATTTTTAATGGCAACTGTATTAACTTGTTTAACACCGTTTAGTGAGTCTGGGCCTGAACCTTTTTTCTAATATGTTATGGATAATAATTTCGACCTCTCTGCTGTAGAAAGTTGGATAATGATTTTGGATGGGAGTAACCAAAGATTTTATTTGTTTTCTCCTCTGTTGCTGTGGACTGAATGTACGATCATATATTAGAACATTGGTCAAAATAAATTTTGTAGATATTTGATTAGACATAGCAAAAATTGTCATTTGCATTTGCTGCATGAAGCAATATTATATTAACATTAAAATAAAACTACGGTATACTAAAATATACATTTCTAAAATACTGAACTTATGTCGCTCATAATACAGTGTGATAAGAATAACTTGAACTTTGACATGAAAACTGAGATTTAATTAAACATGTGAACCCTATTCCCCACACTGGTCCTGTGTTTTAGCTTATTTTTGGCTGCCCTTTTACTTAATTGTATTTACATTTTTAGGGAACACTGTGTCGCTGTAAAAGATCTCTACTGCTTTAAAGAATGGCTGTCAATGGAGGAAAATTCACGCAAAGGAATTTATAAACATGGGTTAATGTTGTTGGCACTTCCTGATTGTGAAAAGCTTCCCAGTATGCAGAAAAATCCTAAAGCTTGCACCCGAATTCCATATTTTGGTAAGAAGAGGCTCTGTCTGTGTTATAATAATAATAACCATGATAATAATAATCATGTATTATAAGGTGTTCTAAGTAATGCAATATCAACATTTATATTTTTACCTGCAATATTATACACATTTAGTGTTCAAGTTATGTGATGAAGGGCCTTTAGCATTGAATTTGTATAACACACAATCAAAGAAACATAAAGTAAAGATATACAACATTCTTAGTCTATATAAAAATAATATAAAGAGGTCAATTTAACAATATCTCTCAGTAGCAAAACTGGTGCCTTTGTCAAAGTCTCTCAGTGGCAAAAATGGGGTAAAACTAATGCAAACACAGCACCAGATCTATCAAATACAAGGAATACTATTGAACGCAATTAGATTTGTGCATTGATAAATGAGGGGCAGCATTTCATTTTACCCCAGTTTTTCAACCACTTTGACAAAGGACCCTCACGTATTGAACATTTTGATGTCAAGGGCAATTTCCGTGAGATAGTGCCCCAATTGGTACTATCACCGTTTAATAAATAACCCCCATAATTCTAGATTGACAAACCAGTACTAAGGCTTATCACACTTTGATGTGTTAATGGGCCACAAAGAGAAAAATTGAAAACCTTTAAGCAAGTCACATGCGGGGGTGACCATTATTAACGTCAGTTTTCTTGGAAGCTGCCCTTTTTAATGTGTTATCCACTTCAATAAAGGGCAGAACATGTTTAGAGCATTATATTTGTATATTTACTTAAATTATTTGGAGATATAGAATTAGGACATACTGTATGTTGATAAAATAGGTAATGGATTGGCTCGATAAATTATTCTCTCTCCCATCTTCTATTTTCAGATTTTCATAAGGAAAATATTACCAGTAAGTTCTTGAAATATTTTAGAGCATTCCCAAATGTATTCTATTTGTTATTGTCATGTGTTTCTATTACTAAACCAACTCACGATGAACAATACTGTCGTTTTCTCTGGGAAATACTGTAGATCTAAATGTATATGACATTCTTAATTAAAGTCTTAAGTAAAGTCCATATATGTGTGTCCAAAATGATATTTTGAATACATGTCTGGTTAATAACATGTTATGCAACATGACAAGATTTTTTATTTCAGGGACTTGCTATAAAGGCAATGGAAGAGATTACCAAGGGAAGGCCAATATCACAACGTCTGGTATTCCATGTCAGAAATGGGGTCATCAGGTAAAATACAGCTAATCGTAACGCAGTGGGATGTGCTTATTTGGTCAAATGTTCTGTTATGAAAAAAAAAGAGTTGTGAACCTGTAAAAACAATCAATATAATGAAAGTACAATCTAGTGTATGTTATTTGAGCATTTGTTTAAAGCCTCCGTCTCTGCCAGCAGAATTTAGAGCTTCATGGGCAACTTCTAATAATCCTTAGTAGATATTTTAGGCTTCAAGTTTGTTATTTTAACACTGGAAGAAGCTTGTAAAACAAAAGAACGTAACATGCCCTAACCCAGTAGATACCTTAAAAGGTTATGGGCTGTTTTATGCATGCATCCCCAGTTTTGTCTGTGGCAACTAAAGAAGTAAAGGATTTAGGGAAGCTTCACTTAGTGTTAAAATAGGCAGCTTAAATTTGCACGTACTGTATATAGATTTGCACTTCAGCAATCTTGACATTCTTTACAACTCAATATGCCTTTTGTCTTATTATGTAATGTCCACACCCATCATTGTGATATGGTAGTTGGACTTGAGTCCAGATGCAATGTACAGTCAAGTGAAAAAGAAAGTACACCCTCTTTGAATTCCATGGTTTTAAATATCAGGACATAATAACAATCCTGTTCCTTAGCAGATCTTAAAATTACATAAATACAACCTCAGATGAACAACAACACATGACATATTACACCATCATGATTTATTAATAAAGCCAAAATGGAGAAGCCATATGTGAAAAACTAAGTACACCTTATGATTCAATAGCTTGTAGAATCACCTTTAGCAGCAATAACTTGAAGTAATTGTTTTCTGTATGACTTTATCAGTCTCTCACATCGTTGTGGAGGAATTTTGGCCCACTCTTCTTTACAACGTTGCTTCAGTTCATTGTGATTTGTGGGCATTTGTTTATGCACATCTCTCTTAAGCTCCAGCCACAGCATTTCAATCGGGTTGAGGTCTGGACTTTGACTGGGCCATTGCAACACCTTGATTCTTTTCTTTTTCAGCCATTCTGTTGTAGATTTGCTGGTGTGCTTGGGATCATTGTCCTGTTGCATGACCCAATTTCGGCCAAGCTTTAGCTGTCGAACAGATGGCCTCACATTTGACTCTAGAATACTTTGGTATACAAAGGAGTTCATGGTAGGCTCAATGATTGCAAGGTTCCCATGTCCTGTGGCTGCAAGTACAAGCCCAAATCATCACCCCTCCACCACCGTGCTTGACAGTTAGTATGAGGTGTTTGTGCTAATATGCTGTGTTTGGTTTTCACCAAACGTGGCGCTGTGCATTATGGCCAAACATCTCCACTTTGGTCTCGTCTGTCCATAGGACATTGTTCCAGAAGTCTTGTGGTTTGTTCAGATGCAACTTTGCAAACCTAAGCCGTGCTGCCATGTTCTTTTTAGAGAAAAGAGGCTTTCTCCTGGCAACCCTTCCAAACAAAATACTTGTTCAGTCTTTTTTGAATTGTACTGTCATGAACTTTAACATTTAACATGCTAACTAAGGCCTGTAGAGTCTGAGATGTAACTCTTGGGTTTTTTGCAATTTCTCTGATCATTGCACAGTCTGACCTTGGGGTGAATTTGCTGGGATGTCCACTGCTGGGAAGATTGGCAATTGTCTTGAATGCTTTCCACTTTTGAATAATCTTTCTCACTGTAGAATGATGGATTTTAAATTGTTTGGAAATGGCCTTATAACCCTTCCCAGATTGATGGGCAGCAACAATTGCTTCTCTAAGATCATTGCTGATATCTTTCCTCCTTGGCATTGTGTTAACACACACCTGAATATTCCAGACCAGCAAACTGCTAAAACCTCGGCTTTTATAGAGGTGGTCACACTTGCTGATCAATTAATCAAGGGCATTTGATTAGCAGCACCTGTCTGCTACTTAGCATCTTAATTCCTATGGAAGCATTAAGGATGTACTTAGTTTTTCACACAGCTTCTCCATTTTGGCTTTATTTTTGTTAAATAAATCATGACACAGTGTAATATGTCATGTGTTGTTGTTCATCTGAGGTTGTATTTACCTAATTTTTAGACCTGCTACGGAACAGATGATTGTTATTAAGTCCTGATACGTAAAACCATAGAATTCAACGAGGGTGTACTTTCTTTTTCACATGACTGTACATCTTTCCTGTCTAACCTTCAAATACATTCTAGACACGTTACCCAATTATCTGAGTGGGCTTTTCACCCTCACTGTACACAGCACTTATCTCCTTAGATTCACCTCCTGAAAACTGTTTATGGTCCCATGGTTCAAAAAGAATCTGGTTGCTCTTCTTTCTCTTACTGAACACCCCACTTCTAGAACAATTTATCCTTGTCTGTCAAATCTGCTTCCTGTCTAAGTTCTTTCAAGACTTTGGCTGTTTCCTTCTTTAAACATGTTGGTAACTGTAATTTATAATGTTGTCAACTTATTATTTTGTGTCCAGGACATAGTTGAAACCAAGAAGTACAGTAACTCTCAATTTATTTTTTCCTAGTAAAATATTTGTTATAAATAAAACATAAAAATATTCAGACCTAAAGAAAATCTCTACTGAATTTCCATAATTGCCCTATAAATGAGAAGTCTCTAAATACAGTGGCATTTGTAGTACAGATGCAGCGGCCTTAATTTTAACAAATCACGCTGTGTTTACCTCGGAATACCTATGTCATGGCGCGGGATTGCTTCCAACCGTACCGCCTTAAGACGCGAGTGCAGACGAGTGCAGAAAATGGCATTTTAGTGTTGTGGCTTTTAAACACCTGAAATTGCACACAATCCATAAAATTGAAACAAAGCAACCGCGATAAACACGTGTGCCTGGGGGGATTGGCCGCGTTCATGCCGCGTGGAGTACAGCAGCCCACAGGAAAACGGAGCTGAGATTTCTTAAAATAATGGCCGCTGCATCTGTAACTGTCAGTTTAACACTATTTATGAACATGGATGCATTTTTAACCCCTTCCCTGACAGAGATACCAGCAATGGTTTCAGTTTGCAAATGTTTGCAAGCATTTTATTTGAAAAACAAATTGCACGGTCTAAAAAAAAAAAATGTAGAATTTCTAAAGTTGCAAAAACTTGCTTCCCTTTGTTCTTTTTTTAACAAATGCTAACTTTTCCTGCATTTGCAAACTTAGTCAGAGCTGGTAATCCCATTTAAACTCAGCAAGCATATCCTGAAGGATTGATTGTTTGATTGACAAGGCTATTAAAATGATATATTTTGTGAATAGTCAAGTTGTTGGTTTTTTTCTAAATATTACCTTTTCCTTTGTGCTAGTGGCCTCATGTACACAGACGGTTACCCGAGGTGTTCCCAGAGCTGTCCAGTTCTGAGAATTATTGTCGGAACCCAGGAGGAGAGAGTGAACGCCCTTGGTGTTATACAACAGACCAGAATGTTCGATGGGAATACTGTAATATACCACTATGTGGAACAAGTAATATGTTCTTCTTATTTAAAAAACAGCAGTTATCATTAGTGTAACTAAAATTATGATGCCTCTAATGCTAGTTTATTAAGTTTTAAAAAATTCAATTAGTGGCACATATGCCAAGAAATCTAATCGTATAAGCTTATTCTTTTTTTTTTTTTTTTTTTTTAAACTAATAATTGATATTGTCTTGTCTTTTTATGCTTACTGTAAGTTATTATTTATTGAAGCAAATATTATTTAACAGAAAGGATAATGTTATGCTTTTGTGTGTAATAAATGTAACATATTAAGGAAGCTTCTTACATTTGACAATTTTTTTGAATAAGAGTAATTTAAGCAATGACAGAAATGGCAGAGATTTGGATGTGGGGACACATTGTAGACATAGCATTTGATGCATCCCATTAATGATACTTGTGTCAAGTAACTACTCTCATTGGAAGTCCCCAAATTTTCAGTTGATGCAAAAGATACCAAAAAGTGGAATAAAGCAACTTGAAACATTAATACTTAGCGGGTTATTCATAAAAATGAATTAGTGCTCAGATTGGCACTATTGCAGATTAAATCAGCAATTGCCCTAACTGTCACGTGAGACCAGGTATTTACTCCTTTTTACAGGGATCATTCACTGAGAAAAACAAGACAGTAAAACAAATTGTAATTTATACCATAGAAACAGATGTACACACAGTGGATCACAAAATACAGAAGAAATCCCACTTATTGGGGGCCTTGGCTACAAAACTAGACTTTCCTGGGTGAAATAAGAAGTTAAACAAAGTCTTTAGTTGACCGGGACTTGTCCTTGAACTCATATCGGCATGATGTTCCTGACACCACCGCTGTTTCTGCTCCAGAGCTGCCGAAATCCCTTGACCGGGAGATAGTACCAAATGTCCTGGTACTCTTTTCGGCTTGCAATCCCAGCCGTGACCGCAACGTTCAATTCCAGAATTTGGCCCCAAAAACGTGGACTTTTCTCGCCTGTAAATTTCTGACGCCGGCTCGCTGGTATTTCTCTCAGAGCATCTTTTGGTGATTTAAAATATGCCGCTGCTGTCTTGGCACTTAGAATCTCAGTGAATCTCTCGACTGGATCTGATGCTGGCTTTCTTATAGTATTTCAGCTTCATTCATGAAATACTTCAGCCAATCTGAGCGTTGCCGTCTAGCTAAGCCGGGCAAGCAAAGATTCGGATTCTGGCAAGGGCATGCGCCAACTTGGCACCTCTGCCACCTGTCAGTCAGAAGCCACCCATAGAGTTAGGCTCCTCAAAGTCTGGGCTAGACAAATGGTAGTCCGATTACTTCCATTCATCCCAGGACATGAGTACTTGAGGCTAACTCCGCTGCCCAAATGGCTTTAACACCTTGGCAACCTCTGAAGCTTTCATGATCGGGACCCGAGCAGACTTGGTGGCACCAAGCTTGCTAGCCACATGATCTCTTGAAACCATGGACCTGGAAGTCCCCAGCTCATAATACCGTACACAAGCATATGTACTATTAAAACATTATGAAACAAAATATATTTTCCCATATTTTTTTCTAAGTCCTAAGGAAGAATGAAAAAACGCTTAGGTTAATTCCCAGGGCTGTATCTCAATCCCTTTGAAAACTGGATATAAGTTTCATAAAAACCCTTGCAACCTCATATATGGTTGGAGCACGCCCAGAACCTCTATCCTGGTTCTGGGGAACCGGGCATTGAACTGGGGATCCTCTTTTACTGGAGGGACCCCGGTACCGTTCTGGGGATACATTATACCCACATGCCCCGCTTACCTGTCTGGTCGGTGCTGAAGCAGGTAGTCCTAGCGGTGAGTTGCAAAAGCGTTTCCAGAGCGGGATTTTGACTGGAGTCTTGTTACTTCATGTATCTGGGCTGCCTGACCTGACTCCTGGGTACATTATTGGGGTGCCCAGAAACTCTGGTCCCTGACTATCTAGGCATAATCTGGTCAAACTTAATCCGCAAAACCCCCCCTAAAACTCATAGCCTAGCAATCTCTGTTTCTTGGCACTCCTGGAAACGTAAAACACATATAAATTCTTTATTGTCGCACAATTACTTACGTTTCATGGACAACGAACAGGTTCAAGAGCTGACACTCTAAAACTGCAAATATGGATCAGAGGTAACCAGCGGGCATAATACCTTTATTGATGGCCTGGTTACCCCCTCCCGTCACACTAACACCCTATTTTTTCTGGATTGGAACAGGGGGGTCCTCCACAGTTAAACCACATTATTGTCAGTTGGTGGGACCCTTCAGTTCCCAAGATATTTACCTGTTAAATTAGCGGTATACTACCACCTTGTTTTTACAGGAGAGTTAAATGACCATCCAATGGCAAGCAGCAATCGATAACATTGTCCTGAGATTTAGTTAGGCAGCTTTAATGAAAAATAAAAACCCTAGAGGCAAGGTAAAAGTGCCCCTTTTATTGTCAATTTAGCACCCAAACTAGTTTGTATACTGTACACAGATTCTTTTTAAAGTAAAATTACATGTACATAGTTATTGAAAATGTATGTATTACTATTTTTTTATTTTTTCATTGCCAAAATGAGCTTAAACTAGCCACCTTGCGTAATTTATTTGTGTCCCTTTTATTTTTTTACACGATATTGATTGGTGAGTTCTCTAGAGTTTCACTATGCTATGTTAAGCTCCGGGGACTCAACGGTTCCCGAGATACTTACCACTGCAGGTACTGGGTGCAATCATTCTTAAGGGGAAACAAAATGGCTGACAGATATCGGTCCAATATGAAGCCGCATAATCGTTGGTTGTAACTTCTTAGTGAATGACCATTTACATGGCTGGTTCCATTCCTGTGAATACTAGGGGGTAAGTAACTGGGGGTGGCTGCTTTAAAAGATAAAGTGGATACTGTGAATGCTTACTAGGTTATAAGATGGCAAAAAACTTTAACAGTCCTTCACCCTCAATTGTGGACATTTTATACTGTTGTTGAAAAGTATATGTTAGAGTGCAGAGATTCGGTTTGCTGGATAGTAGAGACTTCAATGAGAGACTAAAGTTTTGCTCCCATATTTGTTTGGAAATGATGCATTAATAAATGATTATATTTATTTCAATATCTACGTAGAGGAAATGATCATGTTATTATATAACAGAAAAGAATGCTGTAAATGTTGCATTCCAAAGCGACTATAAATACAAACTTAATATCTAATTGTAATATCCCATAGTCACAGACAGGTAATACGTGACAAAATGTTTGCAACTAATATCTGGTGCCACATTTTTTTATTTGTTGTACTTGTGACATCAATCAACACATTATAGTCAAATCTTCTGTAGCTATGCAATGACATCAAATATTCATTTTTTCTATATTGGGCGGTTTTCATAATCCTTTGTCTGTTTTTAAGGTGCAGCATATATCCCAGCAACAATAAAAACAGCATTTGAGCCCCCCATCATGCCTTCTTCATCTTCATCGTCATCTTTCTCTCCAACACACTCCATGATTGTCATCATATCTACCATTTCCATCGTTGCTGTGATGACTTTGGTATTAATTGCTGCGCTTGCGTGCTGCCGGAGGCAAAGAAAGTTGAAAAACAAAAACAGGTAAGATCTCTTTACTTAGCTGAGATGGAAAGTGAAAAGCTCACTGTTCAACTATAGAATATTGGGGTCTATGCAGAAAGCTCCAATAAGCCACTTATTGCCACCTTATCACCAAAAAAGCCTACTTATCAGTAAGCCCGATAAGTCAGCGATAAGGGAGCTTTTCTTGCCGAAAATAAAAAATCACCAAACGCACGGCGATAAGCCACTTATCACCACTTATCACCAGCTTTTCAAACTCGTGCTATTCTAGTAGCCCCGATAAGCTTTTCGAGGCTAATCGCCGCTCTAGAATAGAGATTTCCTCTCAAAATCCTCCCACCAGGAAAAGTTGGAGTGAGGCTTGTCAGAAGCTGCCGATAAGCGGCGAGAGAGGGACTTTAAAAAAATGAATTTTTCCTGCATCGGATTGATGCCGGGAGTCTCCGGAGCTGATACCCATTAATATCAGCACCGGAGACCCCCGGCATCAATCCCATGCAATAAAAATGCATTAACAGGCAACTTCATTACCTTAGCGGCTTACCAATAAAGGGGTTAAGGAACAACAGCAGCTTTATTGGGGGCAGAGAGGCTGAGTGAAGCGGGTACTTGGCCCATCGTTCACTTCCTCTGCCCCCAATAAACATTACAATATGTAGTAACCACCAACACACAACACATTCCCTGTGCCCCCACATAAAAACATAATTGATTTTTTTATACACAGGATTCATACCAGAGGCCTTCAGTGGTCCCCGCAGATGTCCATGGGTCTCTAGGTGGTCCCCGTGTCTGCGGGTCCCACAAGGGGTCCCCAGGTGGTCCCTGTGGGTGTCTGGGGGTCCTTGAGTGGTCCCCGTGGGAGTCCGTGGAATCCAGGTTGTCCTTGTGGGTGTCTGTGGGCCCTACAAGGGGCCCTCGGGTGGTTCCCATGGGTGTCTGGGGCCATCGGGTGGTTCCCACGGGTGTCCAGGAGCCCCACAGGGGCTCCCGGGTGGTCCCTGTCGGTGTCCGGGGGTCCTCGGGTGGTCCCGTGAGTCCCCGCTGGCCTGCAGTGCCAATCTTGTTATAAAAAAATTAAATATGTCCTACATTTCAATAAATACACCTCCCCCCACCAAACACATACAGTACAGTAATGGGCAAAATAACTATTATCTAGATATGGAGAATAGCTCATTTGTCCATTATTAAATCAAACAATAGCCAAACAGCATAAATAAAGTAAATAAAACCGTTCTACTTACCCCTGCCATTATGATGGGCGTCCTCATCAGCTTACTGCAGGGAAATGTCCTCCGATGCCAGTACCTACACATACAAAATAACAATCTAATGGCCCCTAACCCCATAATCACCATAGCAGTTAATAACCACTATAGTGATTAAGGGGTTAAACCCCATCCCCCGCTACCCACCCTGGAGGCCTAATCACCCACCCCGGACACACTATACCAACCCTGTACCCATTGATTGGGATAGTGGGGGACCACCCAAGGACCCACGGGGACCACCTAAGGACCCCCGGATGCCAACAGGGACCACCCGAGGACCCCCATGGGATCCATCCGAGGACCCCCAGACACCCGCAGGTCAAATGTACAGATGAAATATGGCGCCATACGTTGCTTATTTTTTTTACAAATAAATGTTTTAACTATTGGACTTGATAGATATATATATATATATATATATATATATATATATATATACAGTGTTCGACAAACCTATACATTTGCTCGCCCCGGGCGAGTGGATTTAACCCCCCGGGCGAGTAAATATTTACCCAAGCAGCACACGTGTGGTACTAGGTGGCGAGTAGATTTTTCTGTGTGGCGAGTAGATTTTATGGTGATTTGTCAACCACTGTGTGTGTATATATATATATGCACAAATAAAAGCCTTTCGTTAGCCACAGAATGGTATCGACTATCTGTTTTTGATTATTAAGCTCGGCTAACATGGTACAGATACCTCTAAACACACACACACACACACACACACACACACACACACACACACACACACACACACACACACACACACACACACACACACACACATATATATATTACAAACAAAAAATAAACTGCGCTCCTCAGGTGTAAACTCACTTATTACCAATTAGAATGTATAAGATGGATAACAGGGGTGACTGGCAGGAAGTGTGCAACACAATATATTGGCTGATTGACTCACACTAATAAAAATTACATACAATATGATTAAATAAAAGGCTGAGTGCCAATGTTAAAAAGCTGCTTGGGTGAAAATATGCATATATGCCTGTAAACATGCAATATGATGAATGACATATGTTGGTGATTAAATCTGCTACACTGATGAATCCCTCCTGGACAATATGGAATGGCTGATGAACAACAAATATATAAATGACACTGATTGTGAAAAAAAAAAAAATGTGAAAAAGAAAAATATAAAATATATATAAAAAATGCAAAAATAGATAAAATGTATATCAACCAAAACAAGGGTCCATGCTAGGATCTGGCTGCTCTCAACAGGGACCAATGAACTCCAAGAAATCTGTGAACAACAAGAAAAGAAAGCGCCCAATCCTAGTGCAGCATGAAAAAATACAATTTAATAAAAATAAAAATAATTGAACCAACAAATGCGAACTCACAAACAAAGGATAAATAAAAGCATGTAATGAGTATACTCATTCGCCAACCGCCCACGATGTGTCTTTATTTGCGTGCCTTCTCTCCGTCTGTGTTGTATCAGCTCCTCCGAACCGACATCCAGCAGGGGATACAGGAAAAGGATCTCCACGTGGTGACCCGGAAGTCCTCCTCACTGTGAGTGCAATCCGGATGTGAGGATTGTGGTCCGTGACCCCGCAATGCAGGGGCTGATCGGAGAAATCTCTTAGCAGTCACAGAGGCAGTCCGTGGTGAAGTGGGCAGTAAAATGGAATGAATGGTATTACTAAGTGATTTCACACTGTGTGAAGAAACGCGTAGGGAAGAGCATTTTCTAGCTGCTGCCCCACTGTGTTATACCATTCATTCCATTTTACTGCCCACTTCACCACGGACTGCCTCTGTGACTGCTAAGAGATTTCTCCGATCAGCCCCTGCATTGCGGGGTCACGGACCACAATCCTCACATCCGGATTGCACTCACAGTGAGGAGGATTTCAAGGTCACCACGTGGAGATCCTTTTCCTGTATCCCCTGCTGGATGTCGGTTCGGAGGAGCTGATACAACACAGACGGAGAGAAGGCACGCAAATAAAGACACATCGTGGGAGGTTGGCGAATGAGTATACTCATTACATGCTTTTATTTATCCTTTGTTTGTGAGTTCGCATTTGTTGGTTCAATTATTTTTATTTTTATTAAATTGTATTTTTTCATGCTGCACTAGGATCGGGCGCTTTCTTTTCTTGTTGTTCATATATATATATGCATTAATTTGGTTATACCTTGACGTTGGTATGCAGGCTTATGACGCTTTGGCCAAAGGGTTTAATTAAATAACCAAGTAATTATTATTATTATTGAAGTTTTTAACTTTATACTTATTACCATATATGTTTTGTCAATTGGATATAGCATTGGGCATTGTAGCATTGGGCACAGGGGTCTTTTGTTGTATTCCCTTATATCACAAGTATTCAGGGACCATTTAACACCTTAAGTCATAAATCACATACTGCACAAGGTTGAAGGCTAAACCCATAGATAACATTCAATTGTAGCATCACCCGAAAAAGAGCAGTCTATCTCAAAAGCTCACACAAATAAAAGCATTTATTTAGCCACAGAACGGTATTGACAATTTATTTTTTATTTTATATATATATATATATATATAAAATAAAAAATAAATTGTCAATACCGTTCTGTGGCTAAATAAATGCTTTTATTTGTGTGAGCTTTTGAGATAGACTGCTCTTTTTCGGGTGATGCTACAATTGAATGTTATCTATGGGTTTAGCCTTCAACCTTGTGCAGTATGTGATTTATGACTTAAGGTGTTAAATGGTCCCTGAATACTTGTGATATAAGGGAATACAACAAAAGACCCCTGTGCCCAATGCTACAATGCCCAATGCTATATCCAATTGACAAAACATATATGGTAATAAGTATAAAGTTAAAAACTTCAATAATAATAATAATTACTTGGTTATTTAATTAAACCCTTTGGCCAAAGCGTCATAAGCCTGCATACCAACGTCAAGGTATAACCAAATTAATGCAGGTCCTACAGTACACTGTGAACCCTTCCCTTTACCTCTGAATGTGTGTGATGTATAGGAATGCATGTGTGTTGTGAGTGTGTGCATGTATGTTTTTGTGTGTGTATGTGTGTGCGTGCATATATATATATATATATGTGTGTATATATATACTACAAACGATATATAGCAGTGTTGACAATATGTATAAATAAATATATATATATATATATATATATATAATATATATATATATATATATATATATATATATATAATGGAGATATTACCAGATTGGAGTCCAGTAATGAGGAGACAGGACACCAGGAATGATATTCAAAATGATTCTGTATTGTAGAATAATACAGACACCCCAGCCAATGTTTCAGTCTGCAGAGAGCGACCTTCTTCAGGGCTAATTGACAATATATATATATCTATCTATCTATCTATATATATATATAGATATATATATATATATATAAAAATATAAGAAAAAAAAGCGCCAAATCCTAGTGCATTACTGTGCAAAATAGATATATTTAATTCCCAAAAATCTCAATAAAAATGAACTCACAAACATAAAACAATTAAAAGCATTGTATGAGTAATACTCATGCTCCTAGGACCAGGAAACGCTGCTTTGCTGCTGTAGTCCCTCCGTGACTCCACTGGAACAGATTGCTGCCTCCGTTGTTCACTGCCTGCAGGAACTGACGTATCAGGCACTCCACGATGGTCTCTCCCCCGGTATACACCAAACAGTTGATCTTTAGTTCCCACCGGGGACGGTTGAAGTCGCGGACCAGCGGGTGACGTCACGGGAACAGTTCTAATTACCGGACCGGTATAGATACTCAGCAGTTCAATGGCAAGCGTTGCAAAGTCCACTGCACACCTTCCCTACGCGTTTCATCTGATTTACAGACTTCTTCAGAAGAAGTCTGTAAATCAGATGAAACGCGTAGGGAAGGTGTGCAGTGGACTTTGCAACGCTTGCCATTGAACTGCTGAGTATCTATACCGGTCCGGTAATTAGAACTGTTCCCGTGACGTCACCCGCTGGTCCGCGACTTCAACCGTCCCCGGTGGGAACTAAAGATCAACTGTTTGGTGTATACCGGGGGAGAGACCATCGTGGAGTGCCTGATACGTCAGTTCCTGCAGGCAGTGAACAACGGAGGCAGCAATCTGTTCCAGTGGAGTCACGGAGGGACTACAGCAGCAAAGCAGCGTTTCCTGGTCCTAGGAGCATGAGTATTACTCATACAATGCTTTTAATTGTTTTATGTTTGTGAGTTCATTTTTATTGAGATTTTTGGGAATTAAATATATCTATTTTGCACAGTAATGCACTAGGATTTGGCGCTTTTTTTTTCTTATATTTTTCTATGCAGGTGGAGAGGGAGGTCGTTGTGCCCTTTTAAGAAGCTGCCTGTTGGTCCTAATAGTGCCACTGTCACTCCCCAAATATTGGACTTATTTGTTGGACTCTAGAGGACTATCTGCATTGAGCAGATTAAGGCAAAGTTCACAGCACCACACAAAAAAAAAAAAAATTTTAGTATAATTATATGTCTTTAGCTTTTTTATATTGGACATTCACAGTGCATTTTTGGTATATTAATTAATTTCATTATTTAGGATATATTGCATTGGTATATCATTATATCAATTCATTAATATCATGTTGATGTATTTATGATTTATTACCGGTTTAATTAATTTTATATATCCTATACTTCTGGCGTTCCACACACGAGCGCAGACCCCTATTGTATATATATATATATATATATAGATATATATAGAGATAGATAGATAGATAGATAGATAGATAGATAGATAGATAGATAGATAGATAGATACTACCAAAGAAATAGCAGTGTTAACAAAATCTATGTAACTGAGCAATTACAGTCACTAGCTCACTAAATAACCCCAATGCCGTACATATTTCAGGGAGGCCAAAGCACCGACTCTGGCAGCTCTTCCCTCAGAACTCTTGCTGGATAGACTGCATCCTAACCCCATGTACCAGCGCCTGCCTCTTCTTCTCAATCCTAAGCTTCTGAGCCTTGAGTATCCCAGAAACAACATTGATTATGTGAGAGACATCGGTGAAGGAGCCTTTGGAAGAGTCTTCCAAGCCAGGTAAAAATTGATTCAGTGTTTTCAAACCATTCATACCTGGCCTAAACAGCCGTGATACAATTTCCTACACCAGTCGTGTAGTAAAATTCTTGAAGTTTTACAAGATTGCAAGTTCCCGTTTATTCCATTTTCAATTACTGTACATAATCACTGTATACAAACCGTGAAAAACTGTGAATTTTATTTCAACCGTGTCAATTAAATAGTATTAGTATTTTGTTGATTAAAGCTGCAGTCAACACTGATCACCATTTGTTGCACGTACCTTTTGTGTTTCAAAGATATCTTCTTACCTGTCTAGGGCACGTTTTTATTTTTAAAATTTGATGCGTCTTTTAAAAGCTATGAGCCTCATATTGCTAGAGATTAAAAAAAAAAAAAAAAAAAGTATTTGGAACACTAAAAAACAATAAAACAAATTAATAAAGTAAAACATAGAAACATAGAGGCACATGAAACCAATGCCTATACTGGTTATTGCATCTGTTCTGGCTTTAACGCCTATTGACTTTAATAGGAGTTAACGTCGGTCGGGATGACTGTAATACTTACCTACTGACACTTGATGCATGTTCCCCATACACACAGGATTTGACAGCAGATAAAGAATTTATTTATCAAATATTTTACCAGCAAGTAATACATTGAGAGTTACCTCTCATTTTCAAGTATGTCCTGGGCACAGTTACAGTATGATAACAGTACAAGGTTACATTAAATGAACAGGGTCAAACATTACATTTAAAGACATCACATCATAAGAACCACTTGGCTCATCCAGTCTACCGATTTTCCTATCTGTGTAATATTTCCGACCCTATTTGATCAAAAGATTAGGACATTCTCAGGGGGCAATATAGTAATATTACATGATTTAAACTCATACTATACAGGCTTCTGGGGGGTGGGTGGGGATTTCTGCTTTATACTGAATAAACATAAATGAATGACAGTTGAGAGTTTTTTTATTTCTCAATCCCTTCCTCAGCGATAACTTTTCATAATGTTTCCAAAGATTTGAATGCCCTATATGATTATGTGGTCACATTTTCATAAGAATTACTCAAAGGAATTACCTACTTACTGCAGATTACTTAACTCACCAGCAACTGAGTGACAGGCATGTTATACTTATGTGTGAACTGTTCCTAACCTGTACTTATATGCTATCACTGCTTTGCCATATGTTCATCTCAATGTAACTGTATATTTATCAAAACAAGTTGAAACATCTCATTCTGTCCCTCTTAAAATATGTGTATTGACCTATGTGAAACACATGCCTGTAGTTAAATTTAGAAACCTCCTTATTTCCCCTTGTATAATATATCAGCTCTCTGGACATAATTCTGTGTGCAGTGCCAATTAGATGTCAGCCAACTGGATGCCTTGGAATTCTAAATGTGTGTTTACTTACTTTTGGGTCAAGTAGGTTGTCAATGCAGGAAGTGCATAGTCGATTAACTATTAAAAGGACTTCCCTTTATAATGTGTTATGTGACAGTATTAGTTGGATGGAAAAGAGAGGGAGGGGCTTAGCAAGATATCCTAATACCAATCTTACATGTTTAAGAAACTTGCTTTATAGGTGCAATTTCACATAGTTGGCCCATTGAATTTCTTAGGAGTCTCTGAATGGGGAAGTTTTTTTTTTTTTAAATCAAGTGTTTTCCCTGTACTATTACAGAACCAATAAAGTTAAGGGAGGCGAAGAGGGGGACTCTGGCTGTGCAAACACTTGCTGAACACAGTTACAGATATTGCCTGGGTCTTGCGAATTGCGTCTGATCTCTCGATGTTTTGTCGGCTGCTCGTAGCTGACGCGCGAGTGCGTTGTGGCTGGGAAAATGGAGTGTATAACTGTGACGGTTCAGGGGATTCCTTCCCCTCCATGTGTCCCTGACTCTCCCTCACTGGCTCACCAGTCTCCTCCTCTTCACCTATCACTGCTGTCTCCCACTGCACCCTCTGCTCCTCTTCTAGCTCCCATTGGTGTTCCCTCCTTTAAAATCCCTGTCTGTCCTTTCTCTCATTGCTCTGCATAGTTCTTTGTAACCTGGTATGGCCCGGAGGAGCGTTCATGGGTTCCAGCATGTCACATCCATGCTCCCAAACTTCTCCAGCAGTGCCATCTAAAATTTCCCCAGAAACCGTGGCTGGATCGCTCGGAGATCGATCATCAATGGGGGGATACTGTGACGGTTCAGGAGATTCCTTCCCCTCCATGTGTCCCTGATGCTCCGCTCCTGCCTGCCTCTTCTGTTCCTTCCCTGCCTTCCCCTGCTATTCTCCCTTCCTCCGCCCGCAGCTGTCCCTCTGCGGCAGCCTCTGACGCCATCCCGGCGTCGGCGCGCGCTCCCCGCAAAACACGCGCACCCTCTCGGTCTTCCATTCCCCGTTGCAGTGCCCCCTGCTCACGGCCCCCCTCGGCTCCCGCTCCAGTCCCCTTACCTCCTGCGGTCTCTCCTTCTGTCTGTCCTCCATCCTCGGCAAGTGCTCCCGCGGCGCGGCGCGCCAAGTGACGCAGCCTGTGCGCGCGCACTTTAACTTTACAGAGGGCACGCGCACACGCTCCTCTTATAGGCTCTATCAGACTCCTGGCTCCTCCTCTCATGCTCTACAGGCTATCTCCCTCACTGGCTCACCAGTCTCCTCCTCTTTACCTCCTCACCTATCCCTGCTGTCTCCCACTTCACCCTCTGCTCCTCCTCTAGCTCCCATTGGTGTTCCCTCCTTTATAACCCCTGTCTGTCCTTTGTCATTGCTCTGCATAGTTCTTTGTAACCTCTGTGTGTGCAGTCCTATGCTTGGCTCTCCTGTATTTTCCAGCTTCTGTTCCTGCTCCTGCTTACCCCTGGATTTCCCTGGCTTGACCTCTGCTTGTACTGGATTACCCTGCTCTCTATTGCCCTTGAACCCTGCTTACGGACACGACTTTGCTGACTTCTGTTATCCCTGGACTCTGGCTTACGAACATTACGATCCTGCTCTCTGTATCCCTGGACTCTGGCACATGGACATCACTATCCTTACTCTGAATCCCAAAGGCGTTGCAAGTATAACTAACCATCTCTCTACAGGCCCGGCAACGCCATACCACACTCCGGGCATGCCCTCACTGCTGTGGGTGCATGGTAAAACCCTTCCCACCTCAGTAATGGGGACTGGCCAGGTCGGCGGGCATACAGGCGTTACATTATGCAGAGCCCAACAAATGCAGACTCCCCTGAGGTGGGTACAGGTGTTACTTTGGAGCATTTACAACTTGTGAGCAACCAGCTGACCACTATTTGCCAGCAACTGGCTAACCTCCCTGTCCAGGAAACTCCAGTGGCTCCGTCACCTCCAGCTGCTATGACCCATGGTAATGCTGGACCCCATATTCCACCGCCCAACAGGTATGATGGGGACCCTCTTGCTTGCTGCGGGTTCCTAAACCAATGCGAGGTGCAATTCGAAATGTCTCCCTCTCAGTTTCCTACCGGCCGCTCTAAGGTGGCATACATTTACGCCTTGCTCACCGGTGACGCCCTCACTTGGGCCTCTCCCCTCTGGGAACATAAGACTGAACTAACCCAAGATTACCCTAAGTTTAGGCGTGAATTCCAGCAAGTGTTTGATACTCCCGCACGACGGGAGACGGCCGCATTCTCTCTCTTTCATATTTCACAGGCTCGAAGATCTGCTGCCAAGTACGCGATCGAGTTCCGTACCCTCGCCGCGGAGAGTCAATGGAATGACGAGGCACTCGCCGCCGCATACTGGCACGGACTCTCTGACTCCTTGAAGGATGATCTTGCTACCCATGCCCGGCCTTCCTCCCTGGAGGAGCTAATTACACTCAGTGTGCGCATGGACCAGCGCACCCAGGAACGACGGCATGAGAGACACTGTTCCCGTTCTCTTTCTTCCCCTGTTGTCTCTCACAGGTCGCCCTCTTCGCCTCTCCTGGCATCGGACGCCCCAGAGCCGATGCAAATCGGTAGCCAACAACTTCGGGCCGCGGAGAGAATGCGACGCCGTCAGAAGGGACTCTGTTTCTACTGTGGTTCTTCAGAACATCGCCTCCAGAACTGTTCCCTGAAGCCGGGAAAATGGGAACACCCAGAAAAGGTAGAGGGGCTTCTACCGGGTACTGTTTCTTCTTGCCCCTCTCTCCCTGAGGATCTCCCGAAGAAGTTTATGCTTCCTGTTACTCTGGAGGGCCCTGACCTCCTACTGGAAGTAAAGGCTTTCCTCGACTCTGTATCTGGCGGTAACTTCCTGGATCAAACCTTCGCCTCCGAGAACCAAATTCCTATGGCTAAGAGAAAAGCACCTATTGGACTCGAGGCCATTGACGGTCGCCCGCTCCAGCCAGCATTTATCATCTGGGAGTCCATTCCTCTCACGCTGACCTTGGCCGACGGTCATAAAAAGGTAATAGTTTTTGATATCTTCCATTCTCCTACTGTTCAACTTATTTTAGGATTGCCTTGGCTTCAACTCCACAATCTGCGCATTGATTGGACTGGCACCATGCCTATCCAGTGGCCTTCTTCCGCTGAGTCTGCTTCCACGGCTCCTCCTGTTGCGGTGCTTGCCGGCCTGGATTCCATTCCTTCCAATCTCTCGATTCTTCCGACCGTGTATCATGAGTTCCTGGATGTGTTCAACAAGGTACATGCTGAGGTTCTGCCTTCCCATCGTCCGTACGATTGTACTATCGATTTAATTTCAGGGTCCATCGTCCGAAGTCGAAGTCTTACCCTTAGCCCGTTACTGAAACTGAGACCATGACGTCTTACATACAAGAGAACTTGGAGAAAGGATTCATCCGCAATTCTACCTCCCCTGCTGGGGCAGGCTTCTTCTTTGTGAAGAAGAAAGATGGATCGCTAAGGCCATGTATCGACTTTCGCGGACTCAACAAAATCACGGTAAAGAATCTGTACCCCCTTCCCTTAATCTCTGAACTGTTCGATCGTCTCCAGGGAGCCTCTATCTTCTCCAAGCTCGATTTAAGAGGGGCCTATAATTTCATTCGCATAAGGGAGGGGGACGAATGGAAAACCGTATTTAATACGCGATCTGGACATTATGAGTATCTAGTAATGCCCTTCGGTTTATGCAATGCTCCTGCAGTCTTTCAAGAGTTCATGAACGACAATACGGATGTATTGGGAACATTTGTTATTGTTTACTTGGATGACATTCTCATTTTTTCTAAAAACTTAGATGAACACATTCACCATACCAAACTGGTGCTGTCTAGGCTCCGTACTAACCGCCTATACGCCAAGATGGAGAAATGTTTGTTCCACCAGACTTCTACTGCCTTCCTAGGCTATATTATCTCTAACCAAGGTTTTTCTATGGACCCAGAGAAACTGAAGTCTGTTCTCGACTGGCCGCTGCCAAATTCCCTCAAAGCCGTGCAGCGTTTTCTCGGCTTTGCCAATTATTACAGGAAATTCATCCGTAATTTTTCTTCCATTGCTCTCCCCATCACTGTCTTGACCAAAAAAGGTGCCGACCCCACGTCTTGGTCTCCTGAAGCCATTGAGGCATTCGAGTTACTCAAAAAAGCCTTCATCTCTGCACCTATCCTATGACACCCGGATACCTCTCTTCCCTTCAAATTGGAGATTGACGCTTCGGATGTGGGAGCCGGTGCAGTTCTTTCTCAGAGATCCTCTCCCCAAGAAAAACTCCATCCCTGTGGTTTTTTTCTCGGAAATTCTCGTCTGCCGAAAGAAATTATGATGTTGGAAATCGTGAGCTTTTGACCAATAAATTGGCTCTTCAGGAGTGGAGGCATCTTTTAGAAGGCACCAAATAACCTATTGCCATCCTCACCGACCACAAAAATTTGCTGTATATCGAGGGGGCTCGACGGTTAGGATCCCGTCAGGCTCGTTAGTCACTTTTTTTCCCCGTTTTAATTATACCATTTCGTATATTCCTGGTACCAAAAATATCAAAGCGGACGCTCTCTCGCCAGTTCGCCACGGAGAACGAATCTAATGAATCCACAGAACCCATTCTTCCTGCCAAGTGCATAATCTCTGCCAATAATTTTGATGTTTTGGATGAAATCAACAAAGCCCAGGTTCACATTCCCAGCAGGTTCATGGTACCAGAGGGACGCTTATATGCAGCTCCACGGTTTCGCCACAAGATTTTACTTTGGGGACATTCTTCTAGATCAGCCGGGCATCCAGGCTTCAAGAGGACAGCGGATCTTATTAAACTGACATTTTGGTGGCCTAAGATGAACAAAGACATTTTTGAGTTCACTAGTGCTTGTCCGGTTTGTGCCCAGAGTAAAGCTGCCCATCACAAACCTTCTGGCCTTCTCATGCCTCTTCCCATCCCGGAACAACCCTGGAAACACATCTCTATGGATTTCATTGTCGAACTTCCCAATTCCAAAGGAATGAATACCATTCTTGTCGTGGTAGACAGATTTTCTAAACACTCACACTTTATTCTCCTCAAGGGTCTTCCTAATTCTGCTACTTTGGCCGATATTTTTTCCAAGGAAATTTTCAGATTACATGCGTCCCCATTTCGTTTGTCTCTGACAGAGGGTCTCAATTCATCTCTAAGTTCTGGCGAGGGTTTTCCCAGAGACTCGGAATTTCTCTTCTTTTTTTCTTCCGGATACCACCCTCAGACCAATGGTCAGACTGAAAGGATGAATCAAACACTAGAGAAGTATCTCAGATGCTTCGTCTCTGAGTCACAAGACAACTGGGTGGACCTGTTACCGTGGGCCGAATTTGCTATCAACTCTCTTAAGAATGAGTTTACACAAGAGTCTCCTTTTTTCATCAATTTCGGTTTTCACCCTAGTAGTCTTCCCCTCTCCTCCCCCCCTTCTGGCGTTCCCGCAGCAGACTCCCATCTTACGACCCTTCAGAATTCTTGGAGAAGGATCCTTAAGTCCCTACAGACTGCCGTCTTTAAACAAAAGATTAAAGCAGATCGACGTCGTCAACCAGGTCCTTCATTTAAGCCAGGTGACAGAGTGTGGTTGTCCTCAAAGAACATCAGGCTCAAAACTCCATCTCCAAAACTGTCCCCAAGATTTTTGGTTCCTTTCAAGATAACAGAAAAGATAAATCCAGTCGCCTACCGTCTAGCACTACCTCCCACCATGAGGATACCTTCCGTATTTCATGTGTCCCTACTCAAGCCTTTTGTCCAGAGCTCGCACTTCCCGGATCCTTCCTGAAAACTCAACCCAGTGTCTACCCTAGGACAACAGGAGTACGAGATTCACTCTTTAATCAAACCTCGTTGGTCAAGAAACAAGCTCCAGTTCCTCGTCCACTGGAAGGGGTATGGCCCGGAGGAGCGTTCATGGGTTCCAGCATGTCACATCCATGCTCCCAAACTTCTCCAGCAGTGCCATCTAAAATTTCCCCAGAAACCGTGGCTGGATCGCTCGGAGATCGATCATCAATGGGGGGATACTGTGACGGTTCAGGAGATTCCTTCCCCTCCATGTGTCCCTGATGCTCCGCTCCTGCCTGCCTCTTCTGTTCCTTCCCTGCCTTCCCCTGCTATTCTCCCTTCCTCCGCCCGCAGCTGTCCCTCTGCGGCAGCCTCTGACGCCATCCCGGCGTCGGCGCGCGCTCCCCGCAAGACACGCGCACCCTCTCGGTCTTCCATTCCCCGTTGCGGTGCCCCCTGCTCACGGCCCCCCTCAGCTCCTGCACCAGTCCCCTTACCTCCTGCGGTCTCTCCTTCTGTCTGTCCTCCATCCTCGGCAAGTGCTCCCGCGGCGCGGCGCTCCGCGCGCCAAGTGACGCAGCCTGTGTGCGCGCACTTTAACTTTACAGAGGGCGCGCGCACACGCTCCTCTTATAGGCTCTATCAGACTCCTGGCTCCTCCTCTCATGCTCTACAGGCTATCTCCCTCACTGGCTCACCAGTCTCCTCCTCTTTACCTCCTCACCTATCCCTGCTGTCTCCCACTTCACCCTCTGCTCCTCCTCTAGCTCCCATTGGTGTTCCCTCCTTTATAACCCCTGTCTGTCCTTTGTCATTGCTCTGCATAGTTCTTTGTAACCTCTGTGTGTGCAGTCCTATGCTTGGCTCTCCTGTATTTTCCAGCTTCTGTTCCTGCTCCTGCTTACCCCTGGATTTCCCTGGCTTGACCTCTGCTTGTACTGGATTACCCTGCTCTCTATTGCCATTGAACCCTGCTTACGGACACGACTTTGCTGACTTCTGTGATCCCTGGACTCTGGCTTACGAACATTACGATCCTGCTCTCTGTATCCCTGGACTCTGGCACACGGACATCACTATCCTTACTCTGAATCCCAAAGGCGTTGCAAGTATAACTAACCATCTCTCTACAGGCCCGGCAACGCCATACCACACTCCGGGCACGCCCTCACTGATGTGGGTGCGTGGTGAAACCCTTCCCACCTCAGTAATGGGGACTGGCCAGGTCTGCGGGCATACAGGCATTACAATAGCACAAAAGAGGGACTAACCAGAGAAAATACAACCTTCTAAGTATAACTTGAAAAAATATTTATAGGTGTCAGATTTGGGTAAAATGGGTATCAAACAATTACGCAGATGAGACTCCTTCAACGTGTCACTGGAATTAGTTCACTTTGGTCCTAGGAGGGATGTGTAGTGTATACACATGTGTAACATAGTTAAGATGGCAGTGAATTTCTCTTAAATAACACAAATTACAAAATAGTGCTCACCATCCAAACCCACAAATTAAAACAATTCTTGCATAACTGGACATTATCATCATAAGATGCATAGAAAAAAAAGACTTTACCTTATCATGTAAGAAGATATTTATGAAAGGCCTCTCTAAAAAGATACATTATTGTATGCCTTATTTTTAATGACATTGTTGCAAGTGACATTACAAGTGTTCTTGTAATTTCCTTCTTGTTCCGTTTGCTTTGTTTGGCCTCATAGGATAAATGTGACAAATAATGATAGCACTGAAGCCTAATAAATGGCTGAGCCTGTCTGTTGTACATCAAGTCATTGTGGCTACCTGCGCCTTTGTTATAGAAACCATTTTTGTGTACACTTGTGCCTCCCTCGTATTGTCAATAGTTTTATTGTTAGCATCTTGTGTATGATTGTAAAAGGGTAGTTGAAGTTGCATTACAAGAGAAAATTAATAAAAAGAACACTAATGTTGCCTGTGTGTTGTAGCAGCCAGCGAATAAGGTACATTAAGTCGGTTTCTCAACCCTCTCCTTAGGGCTGGGGTGCACAAACTGGGGGGGCACAGTATTTTGTAGGATTTTCTAGGGGGGGGTGCGGCAGTCACAGTGGCCCTGCACTCTTCCCCAAGGCATTTAAATTAAATGCCGGGGGAGGCGAGAGGCCTCTGTAACATCTCTTACCTGCTCTCAGCCAGCTATTCGGCGATGCGTCGCCATGACCACGCGGGGTCAAATGATGCCGCGGAGTAAAATGACGTCAGCAAAGCCAGACAAAAGGTAAGGAGGGGGGGGTGCCAGCAGGGAGGGAGAGCAGGCAGGGGGGGCGCGAACAGAAAAGTTTGTGCATCCCCTGTATTAGGGCACCCCAGCTATGCTATGTTTTATAAATAACAAACCAATCATATATTTACATGTAGGATATGTTCATACATGTGTGACTGGTGCAGTATTTATTGGTAATTCCTAATATCTGCCGTAGCTGGAATTCCCAGAGGACAGGTTTGAGAAATACTGCATTGAGTGTTGAATTGGGATCAATATCGTGCACAAGAGACCAAATTGGGGCAGATTTATCAAATGCTGGTAAAGGTTAGCCAACCCAATCCAGTTTTATTGGATCAGTGGGAATTAACTACATATGGCCAAAAAATGTTTGTAGATTTGGATCTGCGGTTCTTTCAGTTTGCGGATTTCCGTGAATCAGTCTAAAAAAGGGTGATTCGTCTCGATTAATTTTTTTAGCACTGAAAATCCAATCCACGGATTACGTAATCCGTTGGCTACTTTGTAAAAATCCATGCAGATTGTATCAAATGGCGGTTTTGGATTAATCTGCACGGATTTAGACTGGAACCATTCATTGACAGATTTTACACAGCGGAACAGATTTTAAATGGAAAGCTCGGGAAATTCCAGGAAACAGATTTTCAAAGTTTCACCCATCTCTAGAGTTAACACTGGATTGAGTTAAAAAAAAACTATGCCAATCACAGTAATTTGCGTTACTATTTGTATGTTGTAGCCAGGATTTTCACCTTTTCGAAAATCCATTGCGAGAGTACAGTATCACAGAATACAGCATCACAGTGCATAGAATAAAAGATAGCATGATATGCATTTGTTGTTTTCATTATTTTCCTAGTATAGCAAAAAATTACAAAACTGGTAGAAGTCCCTTTTGCAGGACAAATAAAACACAATATATTAAAAACTGTAGTATACGCAATCAATAAAGGGAGGTGCTAACCAGTGACTATGCTTTCCCTAATCAACATAGCCAATTAGCTCCTCGACCCCACAGGTGCCGAGTGGATTTGAACAGAGGGGGAGGGGGGAGAGAGAACATAGAGTAGTACTGTATATACGTAATTTTCCTCTGGTAGAGAGTAATTAATGCACTCACAATTGATTGGAGAAATAGAGCCTTTATCTAGGAGTGCTGGATCAGGAACAATGTTGTTATTGAAGTGGGCTGGAACCGAGAATTCCTTTTCCAAGTTGGCTCTTGCTACAGGATCCCTGTTGTGTTCTGAGAGCACTTGTTCTCCGTCTCAGGGAAACACCATGTAGGGGAGATAACAGTGTAAAACACACATAGTATAATATTGTTTATTAATATTATAAATGTGTGTGTTAATTAGCCTCTACCAGGGGCAAATTATAGACATACTACTCTATGTTCTCTACCCCCCCCCCTTCCCCCTATTTTTTTGCACCTTGGTAATCTTCACTATCTATATATATATATATATATATATATATTATATATATATATATATATATATATATATATATATATATATAATGAAAAGCAGTTGGCACACTGAAAACAGATTATTCACTGATGCTTATCACATATATGCACATACACAGAGAGATTTTACCAGATGGAGATCCAGGAAAAACGAGACAGCACACAGTCAGGGTAATCCAAAGTTGATGTATTCAGAATAAATACATAGGCACTGCATCCAACGTTTCGGTCATCAGAATGTGACGGCGGCTCGGAGAAGCTGGGACTTCACAGAAGGAGAGAGTGGCGTGCAAACGGAGCGACATCATTGTGCGGTGGCGAATGAGTATCCTCATTACATGCTTTTACCTTTTATTCGTTTGTGAGTTTAAATTTGTTGGACCTACCTTTTTTAATTGAAGTGCATTAAAGTGTATTTTTTCATGTTGCACTAGGATCGGGCGCTTTCTTTTCTTGTTGTTCATATATATATATATATATATATATATATATATATATATATATATATATATATATATATATATATAAATATATTTCAGTAGGAAATGTACAAGTTAAAAAACAAAATAATGTAGAGCCTTAGTCTTCGATTCGAACAAAACATAAGGGGCATATTTTGTTGATTTAAGCATGTTGGCCTATATTACTTAGCAGTGCTTTGCCCCAAGACACCTTATGGTCCATTCCCTTTAATGGGCTGAAAGTGTCTTCCAGGGCTGTTAGGTGTCTTAAATTAGCACCTCTTAGTAAATATGCAGCTCGGGGGCAGATTAATCAAATGACAATACAGGCTAGGGCATCCAATCCAGCATTAACTCCCATTGATTTGAATCAGAGCGAACACTGAATCAAGTGCCCTAACCTGCACTGGCGCTTAATCAATTATCTGCCCCTTTATGCTTTCCAGTGATCCGCTTACAAATTTTGGTATAAATGTATTTATCTTTTATGGAAAGAGACCGGTGCTACAGAGTAAGTGCTGAAGTATGTATTAAGATGATTCAAGACAAGAAAATAATGCTTTTAGAAATATTAGTCTTTTGAGGAATGATCTTGTAAGCGAGCAGATAGCTCATATATGTATAAATCTATAGCTCAGATGTGAGGATACCTATTGTAAGTGGGACACAGTGGGTAATAGAGTCTGTAAGACTGGTCTGACTGGTTCTCCTCACCACTAATAGGTTAATACCCCTAGAGCAATGGTAACAGTTCATCTTGGTCCAAGATCATATATAATGGAGTAAATGGGGGTGTCGCTGTGCGCGCTTGGCTGATTGTCTTCAGCATGGCTTTCTGGTCAGACCACACTGTTCGCATCATTCCGCGCATGCCGCGTTACTTCCGGTTCTAAATTTCTTCCGGTTTTGGTTGCCTACAAAGCAGGAGAGACCACGAGAAACCGTACACTCTTTGACAAAGTGCTGTGGTGCACGAAACGCATCAGAGTTACCTGTTACCACCATTCTTGATGCCACCCAATTCAATAAAGTGTTTTTAGCTTATTTTTGATAGGCTGGGCCCCACAATTATTGCTTCTGTGTACCGCCTTTTTTCCAATGTTTAGGATTCTCATCTGTTTTTAATTTTTATGCTGTAGCACTACTTAGTTATTGGCTTTGGGAGTTTACTAAAAGGACATCCATGGTATTGCCAAGAGTACTGAATACTTACTTTTAAGAGCACTTGGAGTTCCAATGTTATTTTACTTTTGCAGCTGTTTTAATTGTAAGGGATAGTAATGAGGAACTTTTACTATACTCTGGAAACCAGAAGAGTTGTTTGCCTGTCTTATAATACTAATGAAGGAGCAGAATGCAAAATACAGTTCTCAATACACTGAGAATTCTGGAACTTTGAGACTGCTGACAAATATGTTGCAAAGAAGCCCTAATTTCACAAAAACAATTCTGAAGCAGTTATCATGTATTCACACCTATTCACTTCAATATAACAGGGAAGTGTGCATTTTTGGACCCTTTGAATCAGCAATCAAATATCT
The DNA here is from genome assembly GCF_040206685.1 of Ascaphus truei. Taxonomy (NCBI): domain Eukaryota; kingdom Metazoa; phylum Chordata; class Amphibia; order Anura; family Ascaphidae; genus Ascaphus; species Ascaphus truei. The sequence continues at coordinate 135,258,615 of NC_134483.1, read as the reverse complement.
GCCAATTGTTATTGATTTTTTTAGTGTTTCACTGATCTCTGGGTAGTTGCACTGATTTTTAGCATCAGTGCTCTAAACAGTTAACAGGGGTGCTCCAGTCCTGAAGCCCCCCCTCAACATGTCAGGTTTTCAGGATATATCTGCTTCAGCACAGGTGGCTCAATCAGTCCCTGCATCTGCGCAGATAGCTCAATCAGAGGCTCAGTCTTTAACTGAGCCTCTGATTGAGTCACCTGGGCTGAAGCTGGGATATCCAGAAAACCTGACCTGTTGGCTGGACTCGAATTGATCACCCCTGCTCTAATAAACTTCAAATGAAAGGGACTCTGGGTTTTTAAGGTTGATATCCCCAAATTAACCATCACTTTAAAGATTACGTCTGCACACAATGCCTTCCAAAATGTGAGAATCCTTTAGAGAAGTGAACCTAGACCTTCTCAAAGCTCAAGTGATTGCAACAGTGATCTGTATAGGACAGTGTTTCTATGGCTCTGTCGTCTAGTAATCTGTTTATGGCAATAAAAGGAATGCCCATTTTAAAAAAACATTCCTAAATGTTTCTATTGTTGTGCCTTTTTCTTTACAATCTGTAGTTTTGTGATCTTAACTGGATGACTAAGCATGAATTGGCAACTGGTTACCGTAAATCTATTCCGTAATGGCAATGGCCCCTGGACAGGTGCAGGAGTGCTTTCAGTTAACTCATTTCCATATATCACACAAAACAAATGAGCTCATCTGCCCTATTATTTTCTTAAAGTAGCAGCATGCAACATTGTATTTATGTGATGCCTTTACTGTAAATTCAAAGAGCTTTGGGATACTAGATTGTAAGTCATCTCTAATGTGCAAACCTTGCAGCATATTACTGGTACTCCTGACAGCAATCAAAGGGATGAAACTAAAAGTGAACAATGCTTTAATTATCCATCATAGGTGATTGATCTGGGGTACAGGGAGAATCATTTATTTGCCAAAAATCACAAAGTAGATGTACACTGACTCACTCTATCACTTTTCTCTTTAATTAAAGAACTATGATTCTGCTTGACATCCCCCCATCCAGTCACTTTCTCTCTCTTGGGAGGATTGTTACGATTCTCATTTCTCTGTAATGGATTAACTCCATTGAGCCAAAACTGGAGAAACAGCGGCTCAGTGAGTAAAGGCACTGACTGGCACTGAGTTTGAAGCTGGCGAACCTGGTTCAATCCCCAGAGTCAGCTCCTTTTGACTTTGGGCAAGTCACTTTATCTCCCTGTGCCTCAGGCACAAAAAACATAGATTGTAAGGTCTCTGTATAGTGCAATGGGAAACTAGCAGTGCTATAAAGAGCAAACAATTATTATTATTTGCAGTTGGGAACAAGTACAGCTGGTTTCATATGGGTAAAAACTATTCAACTCTAGTGACATTTAAGAAGTCTACTAAGATAAGTTAAAATGTCGCCTTCCTCTGTCTTCTGCCTTCAAAATTCAATATGAGAATATGTCCCTTTGATCGTTTGCAAAAGTTCATCCTGATTTTCAACATGGCATTTCATGACATTACATTGCTGGGCTATATGCCAGAAGGCGTTTCACCCCTCCACACTCATTTGTAGGCCAATATACATTATTTAATACCCTTCCTATTGCTACTTTTATCTTAAAGTAGTGGAAAGGGCAGCAGATTTTGACCCATGTTTTACTCCACAACTGACTATCAATGAGCATAAATCTGCAGCTTTATTGAGGTAATACAATATTGCAGTACATGTAATTGATCCGCTTCCATATACCAAGGGCACCCCTAATTTATTATATATACAAATTTGTAGCACAAGGTAATACTAAGCATTTTAGAAAACACTTGGATTGGATTGATAATAGTTATTGTAGGTATTCTAGAATATTGGTAAACCTGTGAAAAGAAAATTCAGGGAGAATTGAGAGCAAAATGTATCGATTTGCATCGGTTTGCCAATTTTTTTTCTGGGAGGAATTTCAGTGATTCATTTCCACAAATTATGAGGGAGTCTCCCTCATAATAAGGGAGAGTTGGCCAGTATACTGTATACATTGATTAGACAATTTAGTAAGTACAGTTTATACTATAGATCTTTTGTTTAATGTAACATATTTAAAGTCATATTGGTCCTGGAGATGTGTTATGGGTTGAGAACTTTAATGATTTAATGGTTCAAGAGAGTTATACATAGATGAAATGATAGTTTAGAGAGCATTAGAAACATTGTTTTTCATGTGTACTATATTTTGGCCGAATATAATTTAATATTGAATGTATTGGGCAAACAATTTCAAGCAGAGTATTGTTTTCAATGATTTCACTGTATATAAATAATATAAGAAAAAAGAGGAGCAATAGTTCCAAATCAATGCTCAGTGTGTGTAATCTTGGTCCAGATATTGTATAATTCTATGGCGACGTGGTGATCAAAGGGAAGCGCAAACATGTGGAGATATAAAAAATAAAACTGATGGTGCAGTATTGTGACAAATAAATACGTATTCTTCTTTAAGTGCTGTTATTTATACTCACAAGTGTGAGGATGATACTGTGTACGTAAAGGTATCTTTGGGTATATGTCTGCAGTGATGATAAGCTGGCTGGAACCTCGGTGTGGGAATATATTCCTTAAATGGTTAAACACAGAAAAGCCAACATAGCGCGATCTGTTTAAAAACTGTATTCAAGTGGTTAAAAATATAACATTACACTCACATGATGTATGCTATTTAAAAGCATTTAGATACGCAATGCATCTCGCCTCCGGTATCTTGGTGCAGTTTTTCCTTCCCTCTTCTCGGCGTGCGTCTCACTCCTGCGTTCCGGCAGGGCGGATGTGACGTCAGTGAGACTTCGGGAGTTCCGGTTTGGAGGGCTGGCTGTGAATCACCTTCACTCTACGCGTTTCTTCCCTTAGGATTGCAATTGTATTTGTATAATTGTATAATTATAATTCTATGCATGGACCATATGAAAGTTTAGAACTAAGTTTAGAACTAAGGGCCTCATGCAGTAAAGTCCGAAAGAAATTATCGGCAGGGTTTTGAACTCGTCATGTTTTTGCCGAGTTACTCTCACGGGATGCAGGAAGGCCAGAATACCAGTGAAAGCAACATTTCCAAACATGGCAAGTTGCCGGCGGCGACAGGACCTGCCCTCCGAAAAGGGCTCACCTGGCGACTTGTATCTGCTGCCGAGAGATCCGCCTCTCTCTGCGAAAAATCTCTCCGGAAATAAAAAGATTTTAACATTTAAATGTTATTACTTGTATATTGTGCAGGGGGTCTCCGAAGCAGAACGGCATTGATTTCATATCCGGGGACCCACTACTTCCCGAGATACAGGCCCCGTTATGGGGTGCCGGTATCTACTATGCATTGAGATGCCGGCACCCCATAATGGGACCTGTATCTCGGAAAGTAGGCGGTCCCCGGACCTGAAATCAATGGGATTCTGCTTCAGAGACCCCCTGCTCATCTACACTGGTCATAAAATGTAAATGTTAAAGATTTAGTAAGCACCAATACACAACCCATCCCCTGTGCCCACCCATAAAACCATTATTTATTTTTTTACACACACAATTAATACTCCAGGCCGGCGGGGGTCCCCAGTGGTCCCTACGGGTGTTTGCAGGCCCCACAGTGAACCCGGGGGGTACCCCGTGGGTCCCCGCAGGCCTGAGGTACCATTCCTGTATGTAAAAAATTAAACATGTCCTACATTTCAATCAATACACCTCCCCACCAAACACATACAGTACAGTAATGGGCAAAATAACTGTTATCCAGATATGGATAATAGATGATTTACCCATTATTAAATACAACATTAGCAAGCATACATAAAGTAAATAAAACCGTTCTACTTACCCCTGGCAATATGAAGGGCATCCTCGTCAGCTTACTGCAGGTCCATGTCCTCTGTAGCCAGAAAAAAACCAAAGCAGAATACATTCTAATGTCCCCTAGCCCCTTAATCACCTTAGCGGTTTATAAACGCTATAGTAATAAAGGGGTTAACCCACCCTGCCCCACTACCCACCCGGGAGGCCTAACCAACCACCCCAGACCCACTATACCCACCCTGTACCCATTGAGTGTCATAGTGGTACATCATACCCATATAATATAGATGGCTTGTGGGAAGCGCAGGTGTCACCGTATGTGGAAAAAATATATATAGTGTGATATGTTCAACAACAAAAAAACAATTGAAAAAACAGCAAAATGTGGACTCACAATTTTCCAAAATAATACCAGCAATATAAATATGGAAGACTTGCTAGATGAGAGGTGCCAGGTTTCAACAGGACAGGCCCTCAATGAAAAAGATGACACTCTTAGTGCAACATTGCATGTTCACCATAAAATACATTTATATAGCAATGAATATTGCACTCACATTTGGCACAATGTGCATAAACACATAAAATTATAGATGCGCAGCTTCTGGGTCACCATCAGCCCCACTCTCGAAATCGCGTCGCGTCACTTCCGGTTTGGGCCATCGCGTCACTTCCGGTTTTCGATCGATCGAAAAAGATGATATCCACGATTCTGGGGGGGGTTCTGGGGACACACCAATGCTGCTGCTGTTCACTCAACGCGTTTCGCTTGTATCCAAGCTTCGTCAGGAGTCTCATATAATATAATATAGGCCTGATAAGCCACTATAACACTCAATGGGCACCTAATCACAATTCATGAATGCACAAAAGACACAATAATAAAACATCCAAAACACCTAAACACCCCAATTCAATCAATTAAAACACTAACCAGCAAATGCAATTAATACAAGCACTGACAAACACAACAGGGAATTAATTCAACCATTAACCAACAAAGCAATTAATCAATAAAACAACTCAGCTAAACAAGGAATTAATTCAACCAGATACCCGTGGGGACGACCCTGGGAACCCCAGACTCTCAGGGACCACCCGTGGACCCCATTGGGGCCTGTGGGGACATATGGAGCCTAGGAGGCACCACCCGAAGGCCCCCAGACACCCGTGGGTACCCCCTGGGGACATCCGCCGGCCTGGGGTATTAATTGTGTGTGTAAAAAAATAAATCATGGTTTTACAGTATGTGGGGTCACAGAGTGGGTTGTGTATTGGTGTTTATTAGATATTGTAATGGTTTATTGTGGGACTAGGAGGTGGGTAGTGGGGTTGTTGTGTGTGTGTGTTTTTTTGTATTATGGGTATCGGGGGTGGGTGAAGGGGATATTAGCCCCAAGGATGTTAGTGGTTAGCCGCTGAAGTTGTCTGTAAATGCATTTTTAATGCATGGGATTCATGCTGGGGGTCTCTGGTGCTGATTTTAATGGATATCAACTCTGGAGACCCCCGGCATCAATCCGATGCAGGAAACATGCATTTTTTTTCTAAGTCCCCTCTCGCCGCTCATCCGCAGCTTCTCCCCATCTTCTTGCCAACTTTTTGTGGCGGGACGATTTAGAGAAGGAATTGCAATTCTAAAGTGGCGATCAGCTGTGATAAGCTGACCGGGGCTTATAGAAATGACCATGTTTGAAAAACTGGCGATCAGTGCCGAAAAGTGGCTTATCAGCATGCGTCTGCCGATTTTTATTTTTTGGCAAAAAAACGCCGATTTTTGCTCTTATCGCCAGCTTATCGGGGCTTACTGGATTGCACGCAGTAGGCTTTTTTGGCGACAAGCTGGCGATAAGTGGCTTATCACTGCTTACTGCATGAGGCCCTCAGTTTAGGTAAATGTCCAGGACACATCAATGAAGTCTGCTTGTTAAAGCCATGATTATAATCAGAAAATAGTCAGATTTATACTCCAGAAAATACCCGGAGGGGATGTCTGTGATGCCACAAGGTGGTAACTCCAGACCCCCTCACTGCTTGTGGTATAAAGTATTGAAGTTAGACTAAATACATGCAAATATCACAAAAGCGGATCTTAAGAGTATAGTGTGATAAATCACACAAAGATATTACTCATGACCCTCCAATCCATGTGTCCACGTGTCCCATGGGTTGCATGCTTCCAGCTTTCGTTGAAGTCGGAAACCGGAAGTGCTTCTCATGTGGGAAGAATAAGGAAGAGCACTGCTCAAAAAAATGATGGAGGCTGAATCGTAGATTAAAAATGTATTAGGTCACCAGCAACATACCAATAAGAAGTAGTGGGACAGTCTCTTAACGCATTTCGCGCAACACTGCGCTTTGTCAAAAAGTGCTATACCTCTGTACCATGTAGGATTTTATAGCAGTCCCAAATTAGATGTTCCACCATCTGTGCTCAAAAAAATGGTTCCTCAATGCATTGGAAACCATAGATGTTTCAACGGTGCCCAAGTGGCGACCCCTCTGGGGGGAGTCAACAATACATATTCTTCAAAAATGTAATCAATGTTAACTTTAACGTATCTTTGTGCTAACGATATGCAAAAGAGGTGTGGACAACTTCAACGCATATCTTCAGCAGTCCGCTAAGTTAACTTGGGAATTAGTGTCTACTGTATGTTTTTAGGTTGTGGCTGTTCCTGGCGTTACCAGGTAACTGAAAATTATTTGGCCTTGTTTGTGGTTCTGAATTGGCCTACTTTGGCTCCTTATATTGCCATAATAATATAGGAAGCCAAAGTGAATACCTTGGTCTAGGACAAATAATTTAGCCATGACCTGTGTATGCATGGGTTAATACAAAGACCCAAACTACCCTACTACCCATTGTATGACGTAGCGGTACAGCCGCTATGGCATTCTAGACCCCCCAGGACTACCTTATTAGGTAACATCACGTTAGTAGGCAACTTTTAACGGAGCTTTGAGTATCAGCCCCTTAGAGGAGATACCTAGCAGTGAGGCGGGAGGAGTAATCATGTGCTGCATGTTAATGTTTATCTGAAGCCAGTTTATTTACCACAAATATATCAGTTACTTTGGTTACCTACATACATAGCAGTAGTTATTGCTCCCACTGTTGTGTAGTGGTCAGATATTCTGTGGTATACTGCCATGGAATCCTATGATAATCTGCATAATAATGTGATGTTCTGCATTATTAGTAGATAAAATAATGTTGTTACATTTATAGGTAGATTGCATCAGACATGATTATTGGTGATAATACCTTAAACGTTCTTCTTTTTTCCTTTTTGAAACTCAAGTACGTTTTGCCCCATTGGGAGAAAAGCACTACATAAATAAAGTTATTATTATTAGTAGTATTATTATATATGGAGGTGGGTTACTGCTTACCCCTTCTTTTTGTCCTGACAATGGTCCCAAAATACCAAAATGTTCGCTGCACCAATGATGCTATTGATATGCAATAAAGTTTTTTAATTGCACTTTATCTTGGTGTGCCTGGCTCCTTGCTTCTTCTCCAACACCTCAATGGACAACATAGTTATTTAGGGTTCAACGTAAGAATAAGATGATTGTTGGCTTTGAAAAATCTTGACAGAAACTAGAGCTGCAAATTTGAAATTAAATAAGGAAAAATGCATTCTGTTGGTATAAAGATTGAATATTCATTTAGTGACATTGCTTTCTATGAAGGTATAAAACCTGTCAAAGTAAAAGATGCCTCGTGCGCAGTCAAAGAAGTTTGTTCCGTGGTTACTGGGCATAGAAAACTACCTTCATGCACCAAATGCCTACAGTATTAACAGTTCAAAAAAATGCATTATAATTGGGCCATGTGCAGTAATTCTCCAAAAGCACCACGATTGTTGGCAACCCATGGATTATGCCTCTAAATCAACAATTGATGCGGAAATCAGGAATGCACAGGTTGAGAAGGTGCTTTTAGGAATATTGTTTGCCTGTGAAGATTTAATCAAAATATTCATGGCCAGATGGTGGAAATAGAAACAGATTAGACCCCTGATTAGAGATGGGCAATTTTTGGGGCGAATTTAGATCCACACCGTATCGGCAGGTTCCTTTGGTCCACGGATTTCAGCGGATCAATGTCAAAAAGGGCGATTCGCGGTTTGCACATTTTTTATTATTATTACCAATACATGCTGCGGATTCCGCAACCCGTCGGCGGATTTGTAAAATCCAATCCATGGATTGCTGAGTCCACCGATTAGATTCTACAAATCCGTCCACGTGTTGTATCCAATGGTGGATTTTGATGAATCCACACAGATTGAAACTACCAAAATCCATTTGCAGATTTTACACCACAAAAAGAATTTTGAGGATATCAGCGAAAATCCAGGAAATTAATGTTGGTGCATTCATCCATTTCTACACCCGATAGCCGTGTTAGGTCAACCACAAAATATTGAGGATTCAAAGAATGATGATTAAAGAGAGTGGATAGTCAGCATAGCCGGGTCTGGGTAGCAGAGATCTGGTTAGTTGTGATACTTGCGGAAGTCCAGGGGCGGAGCCGGAGGGATGGTCCATGTCCTTTGTGCCATGATCAGGGGTTGGAGCCGGGAGAGTGGTAGTATATCCGATAGCTGTGGTCAGGGATGGAGAGGTGCGGGTAGTCAGATGCAAGCCGGGGTCTTTATCTAGAGAGGGTCCAATTGTCAAGCCGGGGTCGTTATTCAGAGAGGGTCCTAAAGTCAAACCGGGTCGGAACACAAGGGAAGCAGCAGAGAAACACAGGAACAAGGTACAAGGCAAGGCACAGCATTCTCAGGAACACAAGTTTTCACAGGATTATGCTCAGCGATGAGAGAATGAGCAGGCAGGTTTTAAATAGGAAACAGGAACCAGTTGCAAGGGAGGCAGAGTGGAGGCACGGCCTCTGCGGAGACGAGGATAGGCTGCCAGAGACAAGGAGGCAATACTGGCACTTGCACACAGCTGGGTAGCGGTGCATGCCGTCACGTGCGCGCGCCGCGCGTGAGAGGTGCGCGATGCGACCGGGGGGGGCGGAGCCAAGCTCCGTGATACAGCGTGAAGAGTTGCGGGTGCGCGCATGCTCTGTAACCAGAGCGGGGAGGTGTGCTGCAGTAGGTAAGGAGGGAACAACCTGCGGGGGATGTGTTCCTTACAAGTACAAAGCAAAATGGAACCGGAAACACATCAGTGTTGCACAACCCAGTGCAATGCATCCAATGTATAAAAAATAAATGTGTTTTATTCTGTAATTCTTCTTTAAAAAAATTTTTGGGAAAAAATAAATAAGCACCATAAAACAAATGTATACACCTGACCTTTTTCAAAAGCCCTACTTATCTTGATGCTCTTTGTACCAAAAATGGCACTTTCTCAAAGGATATACACCTACAAACACCCATTTTAATACCCCCATCTTAATACCCCCTGTCTTAATACATCACATGTGAAAGCTGTCAGCAACTTAGGTATGACCAACAGGAGCTCAAACAGAGAACGTTCACATTCTAAAAAAACTCACCAAACACAAATGTACAGGCATACCCCGCATTAACGTACGCAATGGGACCGGAGCATGTATGTAAAGCGAAAATGTACTTAAAGTGAAGCACTACCCTTTTCCCCACGTATCGATGCATGTACTGTACTGCAATCGTTATATACGTGCATAACTGATGTAAATGACACATTTGTAACAGGCTCTATAGTCTCCCCGCTTGCGCACAGCTTCGTTACAGGTAGGAATTCGGTATTGCTGTTCAGGAAGTGCTGACAAGCGCATGCGTGAGCTGCCGTTTGCCTATTGGGCGATATGTCCTTACTCGCGAGTGTACTTAAAGTGAGTGTCCTTAAACCGGGGTATGCCTGTATATACTTTGAGACATATTATGTGGTCTATTAGAGTAAGTGCCATTGCAGATTGTACTACATCAGTAAAACCACAAGGATGTTTAAGGAGTGAATTAATTTACCTGTATATCGTTCAGCTATTGGGAAGGTACTGAATAGCACCCTGGATAATAGGGAACGGACTCTTCAAAAATGGCACAACATTTTCAAGCATAAGGACATGGCCTGTTGACTACAGGCATACCCCGGTTTAAGGACACTCACTATAAGTACACTCGCAAGTAAGTACATATCGTCCAATAGGCAAACGGCAGCTCGCGCATGCGCCTGTCAGCACATCCTGAACAGCAATACCGGCTCCCTACCTGTTCCGAAGCTGTGCGTAAGCAGGGAGACTGTGGAGCCTGTTACAAATGCGTTATTTACATCAGTTATGCACGTATATGACGATTGCAGTACAGTACATGCATCGATAAGTGGGAAAAAGTAGTGCTTCACTTTAAGTACATTTTCGCTTTACATACAAGCTCCGGTCCCATTGTGTACTTTAATGCGGGGTATGCCTGTATGTGTTAGGGTCCAATTGCCCATATACAATACCTAGATCCCAGAGGGACAAAATATTGTTACGACTAGAAACTAAAATTATCTATAATCTTGAAACTATTTCACCTAAGGGGCTTAACAAGGAGTTCAAGCAGGGCTACTTCTTATGAGTGTATGATGTGATGATTTTATTGCATTTATGGTGGTCAAAACAAATAACTACAGTATGATGCTAATTATGTATCAATAATAGATGTTTAACATTTATATACAATACCATAATTGGAATAGTTACATCTGCGGCCACAATTGCTCAGAGAAACTAAGTTTCTGGATACTAAGTTTTGAAACCACCGTTACTTCTTTTCGCATTCACTTGACTGTTCACTGTAGCAAACGCATTTTCTCTGTTTACACAGGAAGATGGTTGCTTAGCAATAAAATAACTCACATGAGGGCCCTGTTTTTCTAATCACTTACTTCCGTTTTGTATCTACTGTATAAAGTTTGGTAAATTATATCCCCACTATCAATTAAAGACAGGTTAAAGTATTCTTTGTTTGAGAGTTCTAATTGTTCTTCCTACATATTGTAGGCCACACCTACGGCACAAGTAAGAAGATAAAATTAAATATTTTATATTACAATTGAAAATTTGAAAAACAGACAAACTTTTTCCATTTTCAGTGCTGAGATTTTTTTTTTACTTTGTTTATAAAATTACAGCATTCGCTTCTGCCCTCCCCATTGCAACAACCCACATATTGTATTCCTGATCATTTTAACCTTTCATTTAACATTTCCAGTTGAACATAACTTGGTGACATCTTTAATAATCTTGGGAAGATCTGCATTGATGGAACAAAAAATGACCAATGTTTCATAAGCATGTCTGTAATGGCATTAGCATCTGAGCTAAAATCCCTACTGATTTCCTCTTACAGTAGTTTGCAATATTTATTCCCTACATGTACCTAAAGAGTTCTTATTAGTTTCTGGAAGCATCCAAAATATATGATCCCTTACTAAGAAGAATTTGTTAATTTATCTGCCTGAATGATATATAAATGAATATCCGAACAATTTCCATCATCTGGGCTTAATTCCTGGTCAGCACTGACATATCTCTGCCTTCGTTACAGGCTTATGCACCTTCTTTATAGAGGTGCTTTACTCTTCCAGTAGGTCTTACAAAGAAAAAGCAGTGTAAAAATGTCACGAATGCCACACCTGTGAACATGTCACTTGTATATGTGACAATGGTTAATACATACAGCTAGCTAGCTGCTCCACTTTTCACCTATGCAAGGTACCTCAAATGAATAATATCTAATGTCAATCTGCCACAGTATATATATATTTACTTTGTATTTGTCCCGTAAGGCACACCTGTGAGCAAGTGACTTGTATGTGTGACAAAGGTTCCACATACAGCTACCTAGCTGGTCCACTTTTCACCTATGCAAGCTACCGCAAATGAATAATATCTATCCTCAATGCATCACAATATATATCTCTACTTCGCTGCCACCGCCACATAATGATCAAATGTTAATTTGCAGTCTTTGGTCTATGCTTACTAAAAAAATGTATTTGGCACACAAAAATCTATTGTAGCAAAATGTTTCCGAAAACGGAAATGATCCTTACAAAACGTGCAAGTTCAATCAGAGCCCAAAGATATATTTATTAAAGTGTAGATGTTATATACAAAAGTAGTACAGTACTTAGTTTACAGAAAAAGATTATTACAAGAACATACAGTATAAAATGCAGACAGTTTCTTAAAATAATAGAATAAAATAAACAGAAATCCCTATATATATGTCACCACATGACAGTAGCTACTGTACTTGCTCCAAAGAGGTCATTGGAATTTGAGAATTAACATATCTTGTTGACATCACTTGCTTAAAGAAGCATATGAGTAGCACCGTAGATATTACTAGACACGATACATACAAATGCCCTCCTACTGTTTCTGTACGTTCCTCCTACATACCAATTAGATTGTAAGCTCCTCGGAGCAGGGACTCCTCTTCCTAAATGTTACGTTTGTCTGAAGCACTTATTCCCATGACCTGTTATTTATATCTGTTTATTATTTGTTATTTATATGATTACCACGTGTATTACTACTGTGAAGCGCTATGTACATCAATGGTGCTATACAAATAAAGACATACTTTACAATACAATACAATACATCAGACACTCCTCTTGTAGGATGCTAATTTTCCTGTCTCAAATGCCTGATTTATATTCTAAACCAGCGGTGCGCAAACTCCCCTCACCTGTACCCCCCCTACCTGCTCCATCCTTGGTCGCCCCCCCCCCTCGCGTCTAATGGTGCGTCAAATGACGCCGCGGGGTCATGTGACTTCACGTGACCCACAGTGTCATTTGACATCATGGCAATGGGCATCATTTGATGCCGTGTTGTCATAGAGACCTGTAACCAGAGCCTGGTAATTAAGTTTACAGAGGCCTCGCGCTCTCAGCGCGGGGCCTGTGTAAACGCTGCACCCCCCCAGAAAAGTCTCGAGCCCTTAATTGGAAAAAAAAGACCTTTAAATCTCTGCCTGAATATATAAAAGACTTCCTAACTTAATTCTATAATATTTAGACAAATGGCATCTTCACTGTTACGTCTGTATTCTTAATATGCACGTCTGGATATGAAATACGACAACATAACTTCTACTTTTGCATGAGAAACAGATATCACAGTTTATAACATAGACCACCCTGTCATATTCTTTGGATCATTTGCTTCATGTAATCGCAACTGTTACAAATATCTACAACACAAAAAAGGGGGATTACCCGCTCTAATCTAACTACATAAACAGGTGCCAAAAAAGCCACTATTTAAGCTTATTATAATAATGTTAGTGGTGGTGCTCCGGTTTGAAACATATATTCACACAGAAAAGACCCGCAAAGAGCACTCTGGCATACCAAAAATAATTCAATTTTTATACACACTTACAGATTAAAGGAACTAAAAAAGGGGGAGCACACAGTTCACACCTACACACTTAATAGACAATAAGTAACACAGACTTTCTAGTATATTCGGTAAGGGTGGAGTGCTAATCTCCACTATCAAACAATTCATCGAATAGTAAGAGGAAATAAATACCTTGACCAGCTGGTCAGAAAGGAGAATAGAGTAGAGTACATGACATAATAAATATACATCCTACATAAACCAACTTACATAATAATAATAAAGTATCCTCAAGTATAGAAAACACAGATAAAGTGCAAATATGAATCGCGCTACATAAGCGTGCATAATGGAACAAGCTGAGACATCAAGAGGAGGAGGGGGGGCGAGAGGGACAGCTGCACTACAAGCTCAGTAAACCCTATAAAGGGTTACCGCATAGAACATGAGTGCAGAGTGCCATAATTCTTAGCGGTCTAATGGCAGAGTGACTAATCCCAACAGAGTACTCTAATTCAAAATCCCAAAGGCTTAGCGGTCACATAGGAAAGTTACTTATCCCATCATAAGTGAGTGATCCATCTGTTACTGCTCAGCAAGAAGGAAGAAAGGAGACCCTGGTGTTCATTTTGCCATAAAGGCTTCTTCTGAGGTCTACCTCCTTTCTTCCTTTATGCTGAACAATAACAGACTCTCAAATCCTAAGCCTTAGATAATTTTCTAGCATTAATTCCTAGCTTGTTTTGAACTTCCCATCTTTACATAATTGAAGGGCACACTACAGTATATAATAAACTTTAAAAATGGGTATTAATATATATATCATGTGAATGAATGTCAACTCATATGACCAAATGTTTCCTAATGTTCTTATGAATTGGATCACAGAACACAATTGCACATCACAGGAAGCATGACAAATTGTTATCTTCATACATACCTCTTGGTATCACGGTATCCAGTTCATATATTCAACATAATTCCCTTTTCTTCAACACTGTTATACGATCACCTCCTTGTCTAGGTTTCAATACTTGCTCTATTGCCTGAAATCACAATTTTCTCACTATATGACCATGTTCCCGAAAGTAGAATCTCAACAATGTGGGGAGCAGTGGATGTAATCCAATATGTGGGAGAGAAGAAAAAAGGAAGAATCAATGGCGCAATATCGTAACACTAAGTATGTGGTCTGTGAATTCATCTGAAGTGTTTACTCACATGTTTAATGGATTATATAAGCATATTCCATACGGTGGAAAACTGTGGGTCAATCTGTGAACTGCAATTGAACTCGGAGGAAAGCTGACAAAAAAAAGAGAGATAGCGCCCGGGTACCTTCGCAAAAAAACGCAATAGTACAGATAGTATAAACAAACTTTATCTGGACATATTTAAAAATGTGAACTCACATAGGAAGAACCTTTAAAACATTGCAGAGAAAATCTCCTTAGTGACAGACTCCTCTCGATCTCACCGCCTCCACTGCCTTTAATCGTCTCACATGTCCGCTTGTTCAGAACTTCCGGTTTCGGTCATCTGGGAAACACAGAGATCCTGAGGAAGCTGAATGCATCAGCAAAATTTGTTTCGTTCCTGGTCTGCAGGGAGAATGGAGGAGACGCGTCTGTGTTTCCCGGACGACCGAAACCGGAAGTGCTGATGGTGAGAGACGCTGAGAGATGCCGAAAAGCTGTGGAGATGAATAGATCGACAAGATTGTTACTAAGGAGATTTTCTCTGCAATGTTGTAAAGGATCTTTCTATGTAAATTTGCATTTTTTAATGTCCAGATAAAGTTTATTTATACTATCAGTATTATTGTATTTTTCTTTGTTTTTCCACGAGATTGATTGCAGTTCACAGATTGATCCAGTTTGCCACAGTATGGGATATGCTTATATAATCCATTCAACAGGTGAGTAAACATTTCAGATTAATTCTGTTCATGTGATGATATTGCGCTGTTGGTTCTTCCTGTTTCTTCTCTCCCACATATTTGATTGCATCCATTGCTCCCAACATTTTTGAGATTCTACATCTGTTTGGGACCAAAGAGACGGTTCCTTTTTGGGGGTTTGTCAGGGAATTACTATTTAAACACTGGGAAGCGTCAACTGAGACACTTTTTTAGATCACATGTTCCTGAAAGTTCCTGGAAACTGAAGACATCTGTGACTTATTCCTTATCAAACTTTTGTGTTCACCTATTCTCCTTGCCAATATCCTAGTGGTTTCTCCCACATATAGGTGTAACGGTGTTTGCCTGGGCCAATCTCATATTGCCCCCCCTATGTGGACTCTTACCCCTGTTACATGGCATACTAGTGTGGTGCACCTGCTGGCTTACAGGACTCCTGAGTCTCCCGCTTGATGGTATTATGGGGAATGGCATCAGGACTGGCTTATGAGGTAATGCTGAGTTATACTCACTCATGGTACAGCGCCTCCATCTCTTCCAGACCCCCAGCGTAGTAGGGAGGAGTCTCTGAAAGAGAACCTCTATGTGCACCTTCTTCCCAAGTGACTCCACACACAGGACAGAAGCGATATCTTTCTTTGGCATCCTTTATTGTCATCACGCATGGACAACCGCCCATCATAGCGGCCGGTCTTCTAGCCGCTCATCTCGGGTTGCTAACACAAAGGATGTCCCTGACCGTACACTCCCAGTTAAGGGCACTGAAAGCAGGTCTAGCTCTTCCCTTACTCCCTAATGAAGTAAGAGGTATAGTCTTCCACACTGCTCCCTAATAGGAGGGCCACAAACACTGCCAGAGCCCTGACAGGTTGCTGGATAGACTCACCTCACTCAGATGGTGAGGCACACACACTAAATAGAGGAAGTGCTGTATATTATATAGCTTCAGTAGGCACCACCCCTGTTTCACTGTTAGTGGACACAGAGCCTGATGTCACTTCCTTCACTGAATAATACACAGCATATGAAGTGAGGGAAAACCCCATGATTACTCCTGGCAAACCTGCCCTTAACAGGGATTATTGCACAGGAGGAGAAAGACATGTAACCCCCAAATTACACAGGGCTAAATAGGGTTCTAGAGGGCATTTAAATATGTGCACCACATTATTAGATTGATGTTGTGTACATATTTATTGCATTCATTATACTATGGCTATAAAAGGACAAAAAATCACATTCACAAATCGGAAATGTCTATCCAGCGGTGCGCAAATTGGGGGGCACGCCCCCAGGGGTGCAGGAGAATTTGCAGGGGGCGCGGGCAGTTAGAGAGGCCCTGTGCTCTTCCCCGTGGCACTTAATTTAAATGCCAGGGGAGGCGTGAGTCCTCTGTAACTCACTTACCTGCTCTCTGCGGGTCTTCGGCGACGCATTGCCATGGCAACGCGGCGTCAAATGACACCGCGGGGTCATGTGATGTCACGTGACCCGCGATGTCATTTGACGCCGAGTCATTGGGAGAGGGGCGCAAACGCTGCAGCTCCAGGGCAGAGGGGCGCAGCTAAAGACGTTTGCGCACCCCTTGTCTATGCTATTAATCAGTTCCTTAATTAAGGAATTGATTAATAGCATAGACATTTCCCCTTTACGGATGTGATTTTTTTGGTCCATATTACAATCTGTTACCTGATATTACAATGAATGCAATGTCCACACTGGTCTCAGTAACCATAATGAGTCCTGTCCTGAAGTGGATAAATCCATTTGAGTTATCATATTCTTTATATTCCCCCCTCTTCTATATGTCAGTAATTGTAGAACAATGAATTGTCCAGCAATCCTGTCATCACTCTGAAGTACATACTGTACCAATACTTATTTACGATATGTTGAACTCTATTTGAACTCTATACTGAATATGTAGATACCAATTGGGTTCCTTGCTTCTTTTGTAAATCAACTTTTGGCTGGAAAAAAACAGACATTTCTTTAAATAGAGCTCTATTTCTAAATACATTCAATGTATCCTGCTGGTAACCAAGTTTTTAAAATCTACACAACATTTTCTGCATCCTTTCCTCCACCAACATATCATCTACAATCCTACAGGGTAAAAATTTACTATATGGTAATGAAAAAGTGTAGGGTTACACACTAACACACACTATGACATACAGAGCCGCCGACTGGGGGGGGGGGGGGGGATTTTTAGGACACAAAGTTGAGCTTCATAAGTAGGGATGAGGAGAGACCACCATCACCCCTGTAGCTCAACAAAACACTGGCTCTTAAAAATTCTAGCTGGCTAAATTGTCCACCCCTGATTTAATGCCAATGAAAATAAACAGGAAAGCTTTATACCTACAAATGGTAATTGTCACCGCACTACGGAGTATCTCAGTTCTCAAACTTTAATGAATAGTAGGAAAATAAGTAATGAGCAGTTAATTAATCATCTTTATGCTCATTTAGAAAATGGAGGCGAATGGCGGCGCACAGCCAGGAAGAACTCCACGAGGGCATGCAAGTGTCGTTAGAAAAAATATTTATTATGCCAATAAATATATAATATTTTTTCTAACGACACTTGCCTGCCCTCGTGGAGTTCTTCCTGGCTGTGCGCCGCCATTCGCCTCCATTTTCTCCTTGCTTCTATCCAGACTGGAGCGAGCCAATCCAGCTCACTTTGCAGGGACAAGAAAATCAGTGAGTACAGGCAGTCCTCGGTTATCCGACACAATGCGTTACTCAAAATGGCGTTGGATAGCGAAACGTTGTAAAACGAAACACGTTTTCCCATAGGAACACTGTTTAAATGAAAGGTTCCGTTCCTGAAGGCATTTTTAACACTAAAATATACCAAATATTTTACGCAGGCAATAAGATATGCAGCACACATAAATTATATAGTGTATATACTGTATTATATATATAATATAACATAATCAATAATATATTATATAGTATAATATAATATTATATAGTATAATATAATATTATATATATGCTATAATATGCTCTTACAACGCTTTGCAACGTTGTTTATGTGTATGTGTGTATACACACATACACATACACATACACAATGTTGCAAAGCGTCGTAAGAGCGTTGGATAAGCCGCTTTGGCGTTGTAAAAATGAACATAGGTATGCATTGCATAGTTTTGGATAAGCCATTCGTTGTAAAACGAAGCGTTGTAAAACGAGGACTGCCTGTACTCCTTTCTACAATCACAATTACAATTGCATTGCGATGTACATGTTTATGTGACTTGTTGCAATTTTGCCAGTAGATTGTTTCTTCAAGCAAGTTATAATGTTGCTAAAAAATAAGTTGTTAAAAAGAAGGTGTTACAATGCTCACTGAATCAAACTTGAATATCTTCGCAGAGGAACTGTTGTTTATTTACTAAAATCAGCTGTTGCATGTCAGTTTCTGATTACATTGGGCCATTGGTTTTTGATGCACTGTTCTGGTTTGGCACAAACCAAACCAATTATCTACAGTTCTTGTATGCTCATTTAAACAAGCCTCATTGTAGAAAAACAGTCTCTGCTTTACTGCTGGCAATTAGAGATGGGTGACACAGTCCAAATCCATATCCCAGAATTCTGCAGAATGTTTTGACCAAATTCGGTCCCGCCCTCCCCCCCAAAAAAAAAATGTGTCTGCGGACTGAGAACTAAAAACTCAAGCAGATTCATTCAAATTCGTCATTGAATACAATCTGGACACATTTTTGAGAACTCGAAACCCGTTGCAGACAGAGAGAGAGAGTGAGCGATGCTGCCCATCAGCTGGTTTACCTCATACTGTTAAAGCTGTGGCCTTTCTCTCGATTTTTACAAATCTTGCAATGGAGTTCAGATTGTTCTGTCTCTGAAAAAAAAAATATCTGAAAAGGCGTATTGTAGGTGGATTTTTAAAAATGAGAATTATTATAAGGTATATTAAAAAATGGTATATTACATACCAATAATGCCAAACGTTTCTTTTTTTAGACCTTTAGTAAATCTTGTTTGTTTGTGTGAAAAATTCACGAACAATTTTTTTTTATTGTGATGGTCCAGATTAAAATTAAGTTGGTAACAACTGATCTGAAAGGGAAAATCTGTGATGTTCTTCGTTTGTCTTGCAGTTGGGTGCCAGGTGTGGTAATGTTGTTGTGAAATGGTGAAAGCAGCAGTAGGAAGGTGGGAAGATTAGGACAGGCTTTCATAGAGAAGTGAGATTAAACTGTCTGGGTCAATTTTGTTTAATTTCAATATATTTGAATGTTGTGTTTAGATTTAAGGGGTATATGAATTATTTTCAAGATGATCCCACCGTGTGATATGTGCATATACATATAGAGAGAGAGCATGGTGAGACCATACTACTTCCCCATCCTTTCCCTTTAAAGATCCGAAGACAGATGTATTTAAAAGGTAGAGTAATCAGCAACGACATTAACTTGACTTTTTATTGTTTGACAGGGCTCCGGGGCTGCTTCCATATGATCCATTCACCATGGTGGCAGTGAAAATGCTCAAAGAAGAAGCCTCCGCCGATATGCAGGCAGACTTTCAGAGGGAGGCAGCACTAATGGCAGACTTTGATCACCCAAACATCGTAATGCTTCTAGGTATGAATTATTCACAAAAGCATGCATTATTCACAATACACAATTCACAATGGCATAGGCCAAAGTGATAAAAAGCTTTACAACAATAAATGCTGCCGTATCAAACACTATGACTGGAAATCATCAAAGAGCGATATGAGATATTTCATGCAATCTGGCGGTAATTGTTATTGACTTAAATAGAAGTTACCACCAGAACAGGCCCGATATCCTGAATCACAATTTAATGACTCCACGTTTATGGGATTCAGCTTTGTACACCCAAGCCGTTAAAATCCAGCTTTATCCAGTAAGTCACCTTTTCAACCTGATCAAATGTTTCTTTGTTTCCTACTTCGATGTAAATCTACTTTTCCCAGACTCAGATTTAACATTTGCCATTTTTACCACAAGCCAAATCTTATCTTTTCATTTTAGCAAGAATTGCAAAAGGATCATAGCATTTTAATATATATTAAGGAATAAATTCTTTATACAATTTCACACACTCTGAAGCATATCTGGCTACATACTTGAATATACTGTAGTGTCACAAGGTTTGAGAAATTACAAGCTATGTGACATCTTGATACAGTTGGAACACAGTCCACATGCTCATTGTGGAATGTCCACAACATTTTACACCCTCAGAACAGAAGTAGGTGCATAATTAACTGTGCATTACCCTGTTTCTCACTGTATTCAATTGGATACTTACTATAGTTATTGGAGGATACTCTTCTCTCTGCCCCAAGATCTGCAACATCCCAAACTCCAAGCAGGAAACATCCTAGAAATATGACATCGGCAGAAAGTCTCACACAGGTATTAAGATGAGAAGTGATAGAAAAGGGGAACAAGTAGTATTTTTTATTGAGTATCACAAATATAAACAGATAGAGAGCTCTTATATATTGGGTCAGAACTGGGGATACCAACATGCTTGTATTCTATTATACTGTGTAGATTTTTGCAAAATTGAAGCACCCATAGTTGGTGAAATTAGCCCTTTTTTTTTTTTTATAAAAGTTGATTAAAAATCTGCAAACTTCAGAAATAATTTTTGCTATGCATTAAAAGTCAATGTGCAAGGTCACATACAGCCATTTTTACAACATTTTGGTTAAAGTGCAACATTCTCACAGATTATTGAAATTTGAGTAATTGTCAAAATTCAGAGCAATGTGAGCAATGTTACAGTGCACATTTCGCACATATCTGATGTGGCTCACAATAATTATATGGATATGGGGCTACACTTACATTGTAGGTAAGGATTCTGATATCAAAAAATAATGTGGATTATAGTAGCAATGTGTGAATTATTCACAGACATTTGACTTCGCCATGAATATGATGATTATTCGCAGGCTCAAATATTCGCGGCTCAATCTCCAATCGGCAATTCGCCTCTTTTCTAAAGAAAACATTTCGACATGCAAGTATTTGGGGCCATTTGTGTGAAAATTCACAATTGAATAAAACCAATATCGAATAGTCAATTTCAAATTCGCTGAAAAACGGAAGCGAATTCAGCGGCGGGTTTAGGTACATTCGCCTGAATTCTTTCATGTCAAATTCAAGGCCAAATATTCAACCACGGATCACATTTTGTAAATAACACAGCGAAGAATTTGTGGATCAAATTTTGACACATTGGCCCATCTCTAGGTGAGAACACAAAAGATATGTATATAAAAAAAGAGCGGTTCGGCGCCTAATATTACTAAGTGAACATAGAAAAACTATGTGAACTAAGTGTCCAGAAAATAAATAAAATGAACTCCAACCATAAATAGTCCAATGGCAAGATGTAGCAAACCTCCAATGGGTCTCTTAAAGTGGTCTCACAGCACATGAAAATTAAAAATAAAGAATATCATAGTGCAACACCATACAACAAGAAAAACCCATAAATACACCAATAAACCAAAATAATAGAAAATAGAAAAGTTTTTCTTTTTTGCAGAAGATATGTATGCCATACAAAATTACTTGTGTAGGTCTTGCAAGGGTCTACATGTTGAGACAATATTTTCTGTGGTTTAAAAAGCATTTTTAAATGGAAACTCAGCTCCTTGATTGTCAAATGCATAAATACTTTCCATCAAGGTTATGACTAAATTTACAGTTAGTGTAATAAACCATTTATGTTGGTTTCTTCACAATGAAATAATGGAACCCCTATTTCTAGGTCATCAAATGCTCAAGTGTCTCTCCATTCATGAAATACCAAATTTCACTTACAGTGGCATTTTAGCATGCTTTTTCTATTTTAAATTTAGAGCCTAGTTGTTAAAAATATAGATGTCCCTATCCTTCTTTTGTAATACTTTGTGTAAATTATATCATTTGTGATATCATGATTTCCATTAGGAAAGTATTCTAAATATTCTGTAATTTTCCTGCTTTGTTTACTTTTTTCTACATTCTGTAGCAATCTTCTTATATTTCACTAATAGTTCACAGACCACTTCTCTTAACTTCCCAGTTTCATATGTCATCATCCCCAGGGCCGCAGACAGATTTCCCAGGACCCAGAACTAGAGTTACGACTGAGACCCCTCCCCTGTCTTGCAAGCCCCCCCCCCATTGCCCACCTCTTGAGCCCACTTCTCTATTTCCCCCTCTTCCCATGTATTTCTCTATCCTCCGTATCACACTTACTCCTCTTTTCCTCACTCATCCATCCCTACACTCCTCTCTCTCCTCTCATTTTCACCCCCCTTTCATCAATTACCCCACTCTCACTCAATCCCGCTCCCTCAATCCCCCATCCTCACACTCATTCGCCCCCCCCCGACCACAGACACACACACCCCCATCACAAAATAAAAAAAACTAAAATACATACAAAAAACCTCCCCCCAAATACATACAACAAAAACCCAGCCCCCAAATACATACGAAAAAAACACCCCCAAATAGATACAACCCAGCCCCCTAATACATAAAGAAAAAAAAAATACAAAATACAGACTTACCTTCTGTGGTCTCAGGCCTTTGCTGCCCCTGCTCACACAAAGCTGCTTCTCTCTCATGCCGGTGACACGCCGATGTCAGAGAGAGGCCCTGCACATGACATTGAGGGAGGCACACAACTGTGGAGAGCCAGGGCCTAGTGGCCGGACAAAGCAGTTGGGCCCTTCTATGCCGGTTGCCAGTTCTATTGTTGCCACCGGACGCTGGCTCTCCCAAGCTGCAGGCCTCCCTCACTGACTGTCCCACTGCCGAACCTCAGACGCTGATGCGTGCAGAACCTCTTTCTCATGCCCAGCTTCTAGCATGCATCGAGTCAGAGGCGGAAGGGGGTGTGTGTAGTTGCCCCGGGGATGGTGGTTACGCCTCCAAGGTGGGTAGCTGAGGAGAGGGGTTAACCCCTTAATTACCATAGCGGTTACTAACCGCTAAGGTAATTAAGGGGTTAGTGGCCAGTAGTTATTTTTCTTTATTTTAATGTTACTGCCCATGGAAGATGTAGAGGACGCGGAGTAAGACGAGGATGGCCTTCATCCTGGCAGGGGTAAGTACAACTTCAATTTACTTTATGCTGGCTGGGTAATGTTTTTTTTTTAATTGGCAAATGTGCTATTATCCAGATCTGGATAATAGGAATTTTGCCCATTATTGTACTTTATGTGTTTGGGGGGTTGGAGTAGAGGGGGTGGGTAGAAGGTGTCATGGAAGACCAGGCATTTACAGGGGATGGTGCTTGGGTCGCAGGCCCTTTACCCGGTTCTCCTTTAGGAGGTGCCCATCAGTCTCCATTGGATCCAGCGGAGGTTCCATCCAAAGGATCTTGGCTGGACTCGATTTCTGAAGCGGGAGTCTCAGGGGACTCTTCTGGCTCACCGGCTGATATTAAAGTCTCTGTTTCAGAGTCACTCTCTCCCACTCATGTGAGGGGCAACAAATAGTTTATTTGCCAGTCCTTTACCCTGCCATCAATGTCTCGTATGCGGTAGACCGGGGGACCTCGCATCTGGGATTCTACCTCGGAGACCCTGTTGCACCAGCGATCAGCCAGCTTGTGTTTGCCGGGGATTCCTAGGTTAAGTAGGAGTACAGCATCTCCGGGTCTTAGTTCCCGATATCGGACCTTGTGGTCATACCTTCTCTTATTATTGGCATTCATCTGTGCGGAGGCCTTCTCCGCTAATTGATACGCATGTTGTATGTTGGCTTGGTCGCTGAATGTATTTATAATGCTCAGTATTGGGTACCCCATCAGTAGATGTCCACAGATAGCCGTGCCTCTCACCCAAACATCATAAAGTACGGAGTGTACCCTGTGGATTCATGTCGGGTGCAATTATATGCATGTACCATCGCTTCCACGTGCTTGCACCATACAGTCTTTTGTGAGCTCTTTAGGGTACCTAGCATGTCGAGCAGCATTCAATTGAACCTTTCGGGCAAAGCGTCTCCATCGGGATGAGATGGAGTAGTTTGGGACTTCTTGATGTTGAGCAACTTAAGCAGCTCCTTGATGAGCTTGCTCTCAAAGTCTCTACCTTGGTCAGAGTGCATCTGATTCGGGAGGCCGTAGTGGATGAAGTATTTCTCCCACAGCACTTTAGCCGCCGTTATTGCCTTCTGATCTTTGGTAGGAAATGCTTGGGCGTACCGTGTATAGTGATCGGTAAACCACCAGAACGTTCACGATACCTCTTGAATCAGATTCAATGCACAAGAAGTCCATGCACACGAGGTCCATGGGACCTGAGCTTTTTAGATGGCTCATTGGGGCTGCATGGGTGTGAAGTGTCTTCTTCTCGATACATCTCAGGCATTTCCGGTAATGCCGCTCTACTGACTCCCACATCTTGGACCAGAAGAATTGGTCTCTTATTAACCCAAAGGTCTTATGCCCCCGTAGGTGGCCGTGATCGTCATCCAGGGATCGCAGTACATGGTACTGCATGCTCTGAAGCAGAACCAACTGTCGTCGGTCAGGATGATTGTGGTAGGGGACGACCCGGTAAAGGAGGCCACGCTCTTTTTTAAATTTGTACCACTCTCTCATGATGATTGCGACAGTGTCGGTGGGAGCCCATTTCACCAAGGAAGGATTATTCTGATGTAGGGCCTCATGTATAGCGTTAGCCATTGGATCATGTATCTGCGCCTGTACTATCTCCTTCCACTCCAGGAGAGTGTTATCGGCCCATCTGGGTGACAGAATGCTGCAGGGAGCGCCTGTGGTCAGCATCCCAATGAATCTGCTAATCTCAACTCGGAAAACGTGACTTTATTTTCTACGATGGCAGCCGTGGAGCACATTGCCCGCATCCCGGGTCTAGGGATTTCTTCCCTGGGGTCGTCGTCTTGCATCGTACTCAGTCTAGGTCTCCTGGATAGGGCATCGGAGCCTATATTTAAGGCTTGTATTTCAAGGTGAATTGGTAGTTAGAGAGAGCCACCAGCCATCTGTGCCCTGTAGCATCCAACTTAGCAGATGTAAGAATGTATATTAACGGATTGTTGTCGGTTCGTATTTCAAACTGAACACTGTATAAATAGTCGTGTAACTTCTCCACTACTGCCCACTTGAGGGCTAAGAACTTAAGTTTATGGACCGGGTAGTTCTATTCACTTGGAGTTAGACTTCAGCTCATGTACGCCACTGGGCGAAGGCCAGCTGGATACTTCTGGTGCAGGACGGCTCCCAGTCTGTTGAAACTGGCATCCACATGCAGGACGTATTGTTTCTCCTGATAGGAGTAGGCCAGGACTGGGGCTTCCGTCAGGCTTTTCTTGAGTTCTGTGAATGCCTTTTCGCATGCAGACATCCACTTGTCGCCAAAAGGTGATTGTGGGGAAACGGTTTTATGCTGAGGTTCCTCTGGGTAGATCTTTAGTAGGTTGTTGAGGACCTTGACTTTGCTAGAGTATCCTTCTACAAACCGCCGATAGAACCCACAGAACCCCAGAAAGGAGAGCAACTCCATCAGATTTTCTGGGCTCGGCCAGTTCACCACAGCTTTGACCTTAATGGGGTCGGTAGCCACTCCGTCACCAGACATGACGTGACGCACAATCGGCAGAACCGGCACTTGTCCTGGGACAACTTCAGACCTTCTTTGTCCAGTCTATCCAACACCTTCAAGAGGCGTTCCTCATGTTCTTTGAGAGTTCTTCCGAACACAATAATATCATCGAGGTAGACTAGGCACACACGAAGGTTCATATCCCCCAATGGTTTTCTCCATCAACCGCTGAAAAGTCGCTGGGGCACCAAAAATGCCTTGGAGCATTCTGGTAAACTGATAGAGGCTAAGGGGGGCAGATGAACGCCATCTTCTCCTGGTCTTCAGAGCTCACGGGGACCTGGTAGTACCCAGATCTCAGGTCCAACATGCTGAACCATTGGCTTCCTGTCAGCGCGTTGAGGATCTCCTCTATCCACGGCAGAGTCAGGTATGGTACGCTTGTTCAGAGTCCAGTAGTCTACACACAGATGGACGGACCCATTTTTCTGGCGTACTACCATAATTGGAGAGGCGTAGGGACTTCAGAATTCGGTCACTATGCCTGCTGTCTCCATATCATTCAGGACATGTCTCACGTTCTCCACATCTCTGGTTGTGATACGTCTGGAACACTCCGGGAATGGTGTGGTATCATTCAGATAAATCGTGTGCTCGGTGTTCCTGCTGCAGCCCACGTCCATCTCACTGGTGGAAAACACCTCCCGCCGTACCTCCAGCTTACTCCGTAGCCATCTCTTCCAGTTTTCAGTGTTGATTCACCAAAATCAAACAGTAATTCGGCAGGCTTTTCTCGCATCGCAGCGGAGTTTACATATGCCATTGTTTTCACAGTGGTAACCGAGTATATCCGACGCAGTCTCTGGCCGGATTCAAATGGCACATATGAGGGGAGATGTTTTGGCTAGTCACCATAACTCTCTCTGGAATGGAGGATTTCCACTCCCGTATCTCTGGAACAAACTTGTACCCTCTCTTGATATCATCCTCGGTCATGGTCTCGAGAGAGAAATACCGGTCGCCTCTGTCAAGTTTCCAATAGTCAGTGACTGCTTCCATGCGCCTCACTCCCCCTGGTGGAATCTCGATCAACCCTTCCATGTGATTGAAGATTTCTCTATAATCCTCTTCTGCCGCGACCCTGTATTTTTGAATTTGTTGCCCCTGTGTGGGACTCCTTGGAAAAAGTTGCATGTCTCTCTCCCTTGGCAGCGTTGTGAGATGTTTTGGAAGGATGGGCCCACAAGGTGGTCTCTTGAACTTGCACTCTATCTATTAGGTCTTCAAAACAAAGTTGAGATTCTGGAGAAAGGGTACATCTGATACGTATAGCAACCGGGTGCATAGGCAATGTGCCCCACAGAAGTTGATAGATTCCAAGACGGTCGGCTTCAGATGCTGGGACGATATTCTTTTTCACTAGAGTCCATAAAACCAACTGTATTCAGTGGAGGAATTCTGACATGTCTTCCCATTTGTCTTGCTTGAGGCTGTGGAACCGGGCAAGTAGAGATATGGTATCGTCTGGAATGCCATATGTCTTGGTTACAGCCTGTATTAGCACCTGTGTGTCAGCGTTGGGGTGACAATCGTAATAGATTTGTACCATATGGGCTGCTGGAGGGCCACTCAGGTAGCACCGCATGATCGTCGCTCCATTGACGTCATCAGTTGATGGCTCCTCCTCCTTGTATCCTGTAACCCTCGGCAGGAGGAGGAGCCATCGACTGATGACATCAACGGAGCGACGATAGCATAGATGCTAGCCGGATGAAGTTTTTGCGGTCAATATGAATATACGGGAACACTGTTAATAATATGCAATGCTTGGCAGAAGCTAAAATGACGGAGTATTAGGGTCAGATGACTTATTGATGATATGACTTTTATTGCTGCATGTATAATTATGAAGGGAAGGGAAGGGAGGTGGAGCCTAAACTATGTCAATGGATGATGAGTAGGCAGTTCCACATGTGTTTAAGATGAACAATTAGAACAGGAAGCACTGTGTAACGATGCGCGGAACACGCCCCCTGCGGCGTGTCCCTTCCTTACCTGTTTACTTCTGATTGCCGCCCTCTAGCTGCGAGTCAAGATCTTGTGTCTTTAAGGATTCTGAAGCAAGCAACGCCATCTTGCTTTCTGGCAAACCCTGCCCTCTTCCTCCTGACAGGAAGTAAGCCTCTCTTTGACTTTCTCTCTGCTATTAGTCTTTTGCTACCAGCCATGGTGCCTGCTGGTACTCATCACATACTGTTACTGCCTGGACCTCCTTGGGACCTTTACTTATCTCCTGTGGATTCCGGAGGACTGGAAAAGTCACTCTTATACTACTAAGGTTAGTTTACCGTCGGGTAGTGTAGGTACCTGCTTAGTAGGGTTCACCTTGACGTGGTAGCAAGCATATATTCCTTGGCCAATGGATTAGACTAAGAACCCTTATGTTATGTTTAGTTTCGCTGCACCTTGCTGTTCTGTCACTATGCCTTTAAGAAGTCTGGACGTTCTCCAAGAAGCAATCCTTCTCTGGATGTTACCTTGTGCTCTGGACTCCATGCCCATGTTCCATGTTCCTGGTTTCTGTTTCCAGACTCCCGTGCTAAAGCGTTGGCTTCCCGCAAGCCCCGCATTGGTGCCTGAGAACGCGCGCACTCCCGCTCTGCTGACAGAGCATGCGCGCACATGCAGCTGGATCTCTCATGTCTCTGAGTAGGCACCGCACCTCCGGACGCGTCGCGCATTCTCATGCGCGCGGTGCGGTCACGTGACTACGTGCGCCGATCCCCAGCTGCGCGGCAACTTACTCCCTTCGTATCCCCTGCGGCCTCCCCACCTCGCTAACGGGTCCTTCCCTTTCTCCCTGCGCTTGTGAGGAGAGCACAAGCGTGACATTATGCTCGGCCAATCAAACGGACCCCCAGAGGTGGCCCCGCCTGTTTCCATGTTCCATGCCATGTACGTGTCCATGTTCCTAGTTCCTGAAGCCTGCTGCTAGCTCCATGCAGAGGCCCGTTCCTGTACCCCTGTAACGTTGGGAGATCATTTAGTTCCCCCTAGTCTAGTAAGGATCGTTCGGAGTCCGATCCTGAAGGAGGGGATACTGTAAGGAATCGGGAACACGCCCCCTGCGGCGTGCTCCCTCCTTACCTGCCGCATCTCCATTCCCGCTCTCCTTATAGAGTATGCACGCACCCGCGGTTCCCTACTCGTACCACGGAGCCCGGCCACATCACGCATTCTCTCACGCGTGGCGCGTACACGTGACGGCGTGCGCCGCCCTCCAGCTGCGAGTAAACTTCACGCCCCCTTGTGGCGTATTCTCTGTGTGGCGGGTGCTGCCCTCTTGCCTAGTTTCCCTGATGTCTCCCTGTATGGCGTGTGCCGCTCTCTAGCTGCGAGTCAAGATTCCCTGTTGATTCTCTGTGTGGCGGGCACTGCCCTCTAGCTGCGAGCCTACCTTCCTATGAATCGCTGCCCCTAAGTCTCTTGGATCGCTCGGAGTTCGATCCTTAAGAGGGGGGTACTGTAACGATGCGCGGAACACGCCCCCCTGTGGCGTGTCCCTTCCTTACCTGTTTACTTCTGATTGCCGCCCTCTAGCTGCGAGTCAAGATCTTGTGTCTTTAAGGATTCTGAAGCAAGCAACGCCATCTTGCTTTCTGGCAAACCCTGCCCTCTTCCTCCTGACAGGAAGTAAGCCTCTCTTTGACTTTCTCTCTGCTATTAGTCTTTTGCTACCAGCCATGGTGCCTGCTGGTACTCATCACATACTGTTCCTGCCTGGACCTCCTTGGGACCTTTACTTATCTCCTGTGGATTCCGGAGGACTGGGAAAGTCACTCTTATACTACTAAGGTTAGTTTACCGTCGGGTAGTGTAGGTACCTGCTTAGTAGGGTTCACCTTGATGTGGTAGCAGGCTTATATTCCTTGGCCAATGGATTAGACTAAGAACCCTTATGTTATGTTTAGTTTCGCTGCACCTTGCTGTTCTGTCACTATGCCTTTAAGAAGTCTGGATGTTCTCCAAGAAGCAATCCTTCTCTGGATGTTACCTTGTGCTCTGGACTCCATGCCCATGTTCCATGTTCCTGGTTTCTGTTTCCAGACTCCCGTGCTAAAGCATTGGCTTCCCGCAAGCCCC
This sequence comes from Ascaphus truei, assembly GCF_040206685.1. Classification (NCBI taxonomy): domain Eukaryota; kingdom Metazoa; phylum Chordata; class Amphibia; order Anura; family Ascaphidae; genus Ascaphus; species Ascaphus truei. The sequence goes on along the minus strand of NC_134483.1, from coordinate 135,228,746 downwards.
GCATTGGTGCCTGAGAACGCGCGCACTCACGCTCTGCTGACAGAGCATGCGCGCACATGCAGCTGGATCACTCATGTCTCTGAGTAGGCACCGCACCTCCGGACGCGTCGCGCATTCTCATGCGCGTGGCGCGGTCACGTGACTACGTGCGCCGATCCCCAGCTGCGCGACAACTTACTCCCTTCGTATCCCCTGCGGCCTCCCCACCTCGCTAACGGGTACTTCCCTTCTCCCTGCGCTTGTGAGGAGAGCTCAAGCGTGACACACTGTGGATAATTATGGGTGTTATTAAAAGATTCATAGGAGTTCTGTTCATTAAGCCACTTTTTGCACTTGACAAAGACCTTAGGGTCGAAACGTTGTGTATGCTTTAATAAATCTCTTTATTTTGGAAATCCGTGTGCCCCATCTTCATTCCTTTTTGTATGCCGTGGATTGGATGCAGCCGATCGTACATTGATGGGAGCACCGGTAATTGTATCACTCTTTATTATATTGTGGTGTGCAGCATTTACTCTTTGTTATATGTAAACAATTCATGAACATAAAGCGACTTTAACTTTGACCTCATCTGCATAATGCATTTTAAGATCATATTGGGTTTGCCATGGCTATCGCTAAATAACCCGCAGATCGTTTGACCTACCAGACATTTTTATTTATAAAATGTTTTACCAGGAAGTAATACAGAGTTACCTCTCATTTTCAAGCATGTCCTGGGCACAGAGTTATGATGACAAATACTATACATGGTTACAAATACATAATTACATTAAGTTAGCAGGGTTATACATTATCTACAAGACATTGCATGCACAGTTAGAGACAATATATATTATATGCGTATGTAACAGTTACAGACAAGATTAAAATGAGAGACAGCTTTAGTTTTGAAAGAACTTATACTGATGGCGTCTGTGAGAGTCTCCAATACAGTAGATTGTTCCAGTTGTGAGGTGCTCGAGGACATCTCTTGTTCCTGTTACCATCTTGCTCACAGTTCTGCCTTGCCCCAAAACTCAGCTGCTAAGCAACAATGCACTGAATTCAATCAGTCCTCGAACACTAGAGATGGGCATTTTTTGTTGCAAATTTGGATCCCCAGTGGATCAGCCGGTTCCTTTGGTCCGTGGATTTCAGTGGATAAATCTCAATAAGAGCAATTCGCATTTTGCGGATTTATTATTATTTTTGTTAATACCCTCCGCGGATTCTGCAAGCCGTTGACGTATTTATAGAATCCAATTCGCGGATTCAGCAATCGGATTCTACAAATCCATCAATGCATTGTATCCAATAGCGGTTTTTGATGAATATGCTCAGATTCAAACCGACCAAATCTGTTTGCTAATTTTACATAGCGAAACGGATTTTGGGGGGAAAATGCGAAAAAATCTAGGAAAGGGATTTGGGCGGATTCATCCATCTCTAATAAAAACCAAGGAACAGATAGGGATGGACACAGTTTTGACCTCTATCCCACAAGCCTATCAGAATTACTGGGACATGTGTGATAAGAAAAAGGCAGAAGACTTGCTGTTTCATAGATCACATGATTTTCCTATTAAACTCATTCACACTAGATTATAGTGTAAATATTTTTGGAATATGTCAAGGGGATATGTGGAAGATGGCCTTCAGAATAGGTACACATGTTCATTTTTAATACCTTGTTATGCCAATTGGTTTATGCAATGCCCCTGCCATGTTTAATCATTTTGTGTACCTTTCATGAGACCTGTTGTGATCAGTTTGTTGTCATATACCTCGATAATATCCTCTTCTTTTCAGAGAACCTTTTTTCCAAATCCACATTTGAGTGCAACACTGTTCATTTCCTGAGATTCACATTCTCCCCAGAAGGTTTATAAATGGATCCCAATAAAGTAAAAGTTGTTCAAGAATGGCCCTACAGACGTCAAAGGTGTTTTATAGGATTTGCCAATTATTACTGATGCTTTATCAGCAGTTCTACATCACCCCAATCCTTTTTTCTATAATTGCTTTAAACAACTAAAAGGAAATTTCCCCTCAGTACCTATCCTGGCACTTCCAGGCCCGATTTTATCATTCATTGTTGAAGTTGACGCACCTGACATTGCCCTTAGGGCAATCCTGTTACAACATCAAGACCCTAAGATGTTATTGCTGATGTGCTCTCAAGGTAATACGATGGAGAATTGTCCATACCAATCCCTGCCTGCACTGTCCTGAAACAGAGGAATTTCCTGGCAGCTACTACTCTTCGAAGATGCACCCAGAAAGAAATCAGCACAGACTCTTATGCACAGTCTATTTATCAGTCTCTGTCTGTGTCATTTGAGGAGCACAGGGATATTTGTTCATTAAAGGGGAACTCTATATTCCACCTGGTAGTATCCATTTGGAAGTCCTGAAATCCCACCATGACTTGGGAACTGCCGTCACCCGCGAATTAGGAAAGCTGAGGAACTCCTTTCACCCGAATACTGGTAGCCTACACTTGGCCTTGATGTTGAAGAGTATGTGCGATCCTGTGAGGCACATTGAGCTAAGCTGTGTGGTCTTTCGCAATCATTACCTACCCCCAAAGCTGTCTTATAGATCTATTCCTATGGATTTATTGTGGAACTCACATTCTCTCAAGCTTTCAATACCATATTGGTAGTTCTGGACTGACTGACTAAAATGACAAACTTTCAAACCTGCTAAGAGACTTTTGTCAGCTAATGAGACTGCTAATCTCTTCCTACAGGGAGTTTTTAGGTTGTGTGGGCTCCCTGAGGAGGCCAAAGAGCCAGTTCAAGTTCCATTTCTTGCAAGCTTTCTGCACCCTGTTGGGAGTCACACTCAGCTACCATTTGGATATCATGCCCAGTCCAATGGACAAACAAAGTGCACCAATAAGACATTGGAGTAATATCTCCGCTTTTTCATGGGTTATCAGAAAGATGACTGGATACTAAAGGGGCCACTTTCATTGGTGCCTTATACTGCCCACCTCAGCTAGTTCAAATGCTTGCTATTGTCTCTAAGTGGACAATTATACCTACCACTCCCTCCTGATTTTCTGCCTTAACAACTCCCAGAATGCACCTCCTATACCTCTGAGCTGTAGTTTCAGACAAGCACCTTACGTCCATCATCCAATCACTACAGTAACTTCTCCCAAATATATACCTCTTACAATGAAATTCCTCAAGTAGAGTAACCTCTTTTGCTGAGATCCCAATTTCCTCACTGTTTCTTTCCAGTAGCTGCTTTTATGTTGTAGTTCTGCAATGCTAGTGCAGCATAGGAGTCAGGCAACAGCATAGATTGTGGGATGTGCCTATGCTCTAAAACCCTCACCCTGCCATAGCCCTTAGTAGTCCCGACTGCCGTCCTGCCTTGCGACCTCTGAGGTGGTGGTGCCTGTGTGGGCCAAGAGGATAAGCAAAAAAGGGCCTATTTGAGCCTTCAGCTTAGCAATCTCCTCTTGCCACATAGAAAAGTGCTTACAGATGGAACAGTATCTGAATCTTCATAATGTCTCATAAAACAATACTGCCTTGGGGCAACATTTAAACATAAGACTGACTTGACATACTACATTTACACGTCAGACGAGACTAACGTAACTTACATGACTGGGACAAGACCATAGGAAACACTATGGGGGTGGGGAGGGGAGAAAGGCGCCGCCTTGGTTGGTGTGTTTGCTTCTTTCTGCGTCTCAGGACTTTGATTCAGCTACCACAGCTCTTTGGGAGGTTGTCACTTTACCATGGGGCAGGACCTACCTGTCTCGTTACTATGTGGTCATGGATCCTGTTGTGTCAGAGGAGAACGCATCTAATACTATTAATGCAAAATTGTGTCTGCTCTTATCCCCGGGATGTCTGTTTCGGCGAGCAACGGTGCCCACACTTTTAGAAAATTTGCGCCAGTGTCATTGATCCAACTAGTCAACTGTTCCATCTGGCAAACATGCCAAATTCTATTTCTCATTCTGGGAATTATTGGTTCAATTATTTTACATTGCGGTATTATACAATGGTTTGTGATACAATGTAAGATGTGTAAAACCTAATAAAAATGAAAGTTGAAAAAAAAAAAAAAACAATACTGCCTGACATCCATTGCACTGGATAACAACAAACAATGTAGCAGATGTACAGTATATGCTGTTGGCAATGCTGTGTGCACTCCCTCTCTTCCAACTCCTGCTTGTTTATAACTTGCACTTACAAAACCAGATGGCATTTGGAATAAATAAATGCTAACTGGTATAACGAGCAAGCTCATGTACTCTTTTGTCGTACATTATAGGTTAAAGCAGTAAAATTCAGGGCATTATTGAAAACCCTGCTCTCTGATGGGTTAATATTCCGGGCATTATCCAATCAGTAATGCCCGGAATTTAAGCAGCAGAATGTGTAGTTTTCAATGTGTTTATTTCCAGCCAATCAGCTTTCAGAACAGCTGAGACAGGGCAGGGGATTCGTCTGATTGAAGTAAGAGCTCTGAGACAGGGCAGGGGATTGGTCAGGACATATCAGCCACGGGTTGACTCCTCCCCCTCCCGAGCTGACTGAGATTTTCTGAGCAGATTCAGTTGAATTTGGTGGGGGGGGGGGTCTGGAAAGCAAATAAGTAAGTGGCTGTCTGCAGTTTCTTTGTGGCTGCAGTTTGTGTGTGTGTCAGTAGCAGTGTGTGTGTGCTGTGCTGTTGTATCTGTGTAGAGGTGCTGTGTGTGTGTATAGAGCTCCAGTGTGTGTGTGTCAGTGTCAGCAGCGGTGTTTATGGGTGTAGCGTGTATGTAGAGGTGCTGTGTATAGAGGTGCAGTATTGTGTGTGTGTGTTGTGTGTGTAGAGGTGCTGTGTTGTGTATAGAGGTGCAGTGTTATGTGGGTGTGTGTAGAGGTGGGGGGGAGTATAAAGTTTAGTAAGTGGCTGCATTTTTTATTGTGGCTGCAGTGTGTGTGTGTGTGTGTTGTGTTGTGCTGTTGTGTAGCAGTAGTTTGTGTGTGTCTGTAGAGCTGATGTGTGTGTGTGTATAGAGCTCCAGTGTGTGTGTGTGTGTGTGTGTGTGTGTGTCAGCAGTTTGTGTGTGTTGAGCTGCTGTGTGTGTGTGTGTACACACAGAGGAGCGGCAGTGTGTGGATATAGATATCTGCAGTGTAAGCGTATATAGAGGTGGTTTCATGTATTTACCATTTTATTTTAATAAAAAAATCTATATAACTATACAAAAGTGTCTATTATTTATGAAAAAAAGTCTACATTTAGCCTATAATAGTAATAATCCCCGAAGAACAGGGCATTACTGGCCAATAATGTCCTGGCTGGGTTAAAGTCCCTCGGCTCCGCCTCGGGCCTTCAACTCTTCCAGCCAGGGCATTATTGGGCAGTAATGCCCTGTTCTTCGGGGATTATTACTTAAATATTATAGTCATCCATGCCACAGTGCATGGTGCTGTGGAGTATGTTGACACCATACAAATAAAAATGAACAGTAATACAATTTTATAGAAATAACACCCATTAATATATATTTCCATGCTAAACTTCATTTCCATAAAATGACTGCAATGAAGGCCTGGCATAAGCCACTGGAAAGATTCTCATTCATATATATATTCATTCATATATTTATCTCTCTCTCTCTCTCTCTCTCAAGACAGACCTACTGTACATTCTTTGACAAAACATGGGCACTATAGGCATATTAACTGAAGTTACATTAAAAAAAATGTTCACCTGAAAAGATCATGTAAAATAAACATTCATGTATTCTGTATGGTAATTTGGAACAGAACAACTTGTGCTTCTCCAGAAAAGTTGAGACAAAAATCATGTGTTTCTTTAACAACACGTGCCCAATAAAATTGTGTGTGCTTTAAGTACAGTATCATAATCAAGGAAATGACAGAAACAGAGAGGAATGAGGTGGGTTGCTAATGTGTGTATGGAAAGGGAGTGCAGGGCAAGAAGACATTCTGTCTTATACGATTTGACCTGGAAAGCATTAACTGATTGTTACAGCTTTCCAGATGTACAGTAGATGCTGACAAGTTGTGAAACTCTTGAAGTACACGTTGTAAGATCGTTGTCTTGGGCATATTTCACATTGGCACCTAACATGCAATTAATAAAATGAATATTTGAAGGCAAAACAAAAACATATGTTTGTTCTCATAATTCAGTGGTGGTGGGGGGGGGGGATAGTTTGCGTCTTTACTCAGGAGAATACATTTTTCACTATTGCTCATAACTTAAAGACAAAAATAATAATAAGTTAGCTTTCATTTTGAGTATGTTCCATGTCAATGTAGACCAATGACTATTTGTTTTTGTAGTTACAGCATACACTCACCATCACTTGGCAACTGTAACTCTATAGTTTCATAATCTCATCTTCAGCAACAAATATTTCCTAAAACTGAAACCTTGCTTGAGAAGTCACTGTATTCTTTGGTGTATTCCTTAGAACAATCTGTTCAGAATACTTTGTTTTGCCCCATGGGTTTTCGTCTGTTTCCATGATACCAATCATCTGTCTTTATTTAGTAAGCTTCGCTGTTGATGCTGCTGATTTTATTTTAATATTCAAGATCAATGTGTCCAGTCATAATAGAGTGAAAAAAAGGTGATCTGCGCTCAGAAAAAAATGTGAAAGAGTGCTAAGGTATTTATAACCAACCTGTGGAAAAGTGATTGACAGTGTATACACTCAAACTTAAGTGCTGTGGTATTGAACAAGTAAATAATAAACCTGTGTTGTATGGAGGCAGGTGCTGCTGTGCTCGTGGGATGGCTACGCAAACCGATAACTAATACAAGAACGTTCTTGTCCAGTCATAATATTCTGAATTTTAAAAAAAATTACCGATAATATTATGAATTCCTATCACAGAATCAGGAAATGGTCCCATACAATGCACCTACAGTAACTTCTAGACATTGTTTGGTGACATTCACAATGCAGACTCTCATCATTCTGTATCCCAAAGGAAATTACTACTTGTTGCAGGGTATATGCAACCACACGTGGGTTTCTTGAAAAGGCTTATTTATTGAGCCTTAAAAAATACAGCACACAAAAACAAAACAGCTTCTTTTCAGCATATAAAACAGAAAAAAAAGTCCTGAGCTGGGCTTGGCCCTTTCCCCAACAAGGGCTGTTTAGATTCCAGCGTAACAGTACAGCAAACAGTTCATCATAAATGTATATTGAAAACAGACCTTATAGCAGTAATCCTACTTCAGCATTTCAGTACTCTCTCTGGTTCAGACAGGCTGCATATGTGTGCAGCCTGGGGTTTTTAAAGCTCCTTGATGAGGCAGTTGGGATCTGACTAATTAACCAGACCTCCTAGCTGAAATGCAGAAATAAACCTCGTCATTGCTGCAATGCAGACCTAAACATAGGTCTGCCAGGCATAGGGCTGGTGACGTTCATTCACTTGTCACACTACTCCATTAGGAGTAGACACAGATCTGTTGACACAGATTGATTGACAGGAACTATGTTATAATTTGTGGCAGAATTGTGATTGGGCCCCTATTAATGGTGGTTCCAGTGATTCATAATTAGTCCTCACTGTTATCAGGTCCATAATGTTGCCTTAAAGGAAAAAGGGTTTGAGTAGAAAATGAGAACAGACTATTTCTATTATAACACTTTCCTATAGATCATATTTATCTACTAAAATAATAATTAAAATAATAATGTGATTAAACAAAATATCAAAACTGTTTTTAGTATAGTCCACCAATTTTCCTACTACTGTAATACAGTATGTTAGTCAAAAGTATTTTGTTTTTTGCTAATAACTTAATGTGCTTTTAATATTTAGCAGGAATGCCCTGTTTTTTTGTAATGTGGGGCTCTTTATTTAATTCTTTAATTCTTAGTGGGAGATATACAAATAAATCCAAAATCATCCAAAGTTATGAAACTGTATGCTTTTTGTGCTGCGTGTGGATCACTTTCAATGTATGTACAGTATGACTAAATATAGATTATTATTCACAACATGTTGTTTTGTTGGTACAGTATATAGCGGTGTCTACAGGCATACCCCGGTTTAAGGACACTCACTTTAAGTACACTCGCGAGTAAGGACATATCGCCCAATAGCAAAAGGCAGATCGCGCATGCGCCTATCAGCACGAACTGAACAGCAATACCGGCTCCCTACCTGTACCGAAGCTGTGCGCAAGTGGTGACACTATAGAGCCTCTTACAAATGTGTTATTTACATCAGTTATGCACATATAGGACGATTGCAGTACAGTACATGCATCGATAAGTGGAAAAAACGTTGTGCTTCACTTTAAGTACATTTTCACTTTACATACATGCTCCGGTCCTATTGCGTACGTTAATGCGGGGTATGCCTGTATATAGATGTGAAAACTGATCTAAACACATTCATGAAGCAATTTCATAGTTTAATTGCAACATTCTCGCTTCATGTGTTTAATGTCAGTTGCATTCCCTTGTGTTCACACAGTATTGTTCTGTGCATTCACATGTTGCTTGTTATGTGTAAATATCTAGAAATTGATGAAAACTGAAACCTGGTACCCCAGGACTTTTTTCGTATCATCTTCAATCACAATGTGACATATTTTTAGAAAATTGCACTATTCCTTAACCAATCAAGGGGTAGATCCTCAGAAGTCCAGTAAATTGACTTAACGAGACATAAACTGAAGTTAACATCCGTTAAGTGCTAACGGAGATCATCAAAGCTCAGTAACGATGCGTTTAGTGGTGTTTTCAGCCATAACAAGCCCTTGTGTTACTATAACAATGGATACCCATAGAGCTCTGTTATAGTTAACACAGGGATTTAACATTCTGTTAGTTAGTTAGTTAGTTTATAACTAAAGGTGGCGTTATTCACATACAGACCTAAAAATAGGTATTTTTCAGGATCTGGATAACTGTAAGACCACAGTAAGGTATTATTTAACTTTCATATTGTTATTTACATGATTATTTTCCTCTCCTACTGTATCTTCTCTCTTTCTTTTTTTTTTTACTTTAATTAAATGCCTGTCCAGCGTCTGCATGGCAGTAACACCACCTTTGATAGGCCATTGGTTTTGCATATATTTAGCTTTGGGTGTACCCGTTAAACCCAGGGAAACGAACTGACATTATTGTACCTATTTAGGTAACATCATGTTAGTAGCCCAGACTTAACGGTCTTATGAAGATCAACCCCTAATGACTTTATTAAATAAACCCAGAAAAGTCTGATTTTTCTTAGACAAAAAAGGATTTTGCCTAATTCAATAAAAATTAGATCTGCATAAAAATCAGCGAGAACAAAAAGTGCATTTGAAAATTCTAATAAAATACCTGACAAATAAAAATAATGCAGCAGCACTCCAGTGATCTTAAAGAGACAGTCCCTATGGCACGTAAAGAAAAATAATATATATTTTTTGTTTTAATATACTGTATGCAGACTTTGATGACCTTAATTTTAAACTAATTGCATACTGTAAGCTGCCGATGCATTCGTTCTCCCAGTGATCGATTAGCAAAGATCCTGCTTCCCAGGGTTCAGAGGGGAGGTTACAACCTGCTCAAGAAATCAAAGGGTGCTCAATATATTAAAACTCATTAAAAATGGCATTGAGTTGAATTTAAAAAAAATAATGCAGTATGTATTATCTAATACTACGGAACTGATTTATTTAATAAAAAATATACAGCTCAGCTCTGTTATAGCGCGGCCCTCAGGGGCCACCCGATCCGACCGCCCTATAACTGGGGTCGCGCTAATTTTTAAAACAAATTGCCGCTGCGCGCCCGATCGGGAGGAGGGGGAGGAGGGAGGAGGGGGTGGAGTGAGGCACCGGCAGCCCTACATGTCCCCTAGCAGCCACTGTAGTTCTCCCAGCATTCCCCGCACTCCCCTCAGCAGCTCCGCACCATCCAACCACGGATCCCCGCAACAATCCTCCAGCCTCGCACCGACCCCCCTATTCCCCTCCCACCCCCAGCCTCGCACCGATCCCCCCCACCTATTCCCCTCCCCCCCAGCCTCGCACTGATCCCCGCACCGCCCCCCAGCCTCGTGCCGATCCCCGCGCCGACCCCCCTGCCTTGCGCCGATCCCCCAGCCTTGCACCGTTCCTCCCCCCCCAGCAGCCCCACGATGCCCCCAAAGGTGGGCTGTGATATCAAAGGTAGGGGGGGGTTGTGTGTGCGGTGTGTAGTGTGGTGTGTGCTGTGAGTGTATGCAGTGTGCTGTGTGTATGTAGTGTGCTGTGAGTGTGTGCAGTGTGCTGTGAGTGTATGCAGTGTGCTGTGAGAGTATGCAGTGTGCTGTGAGAGTATGCAGGGTGCTGTGAGAGTATGCAGTGTGCTGTGAGTGTGTGCAGTGTGCTGTGAGTGTGTGCAGTGAATGTATGCAGTGAACAGTGAGTGTATGCAGTGAACAGTGAGTGTATGCAGTGTGCAGTGAGTGTATGCAGTGTGCTGTGAGTGTATGCAGTGTGCTGTGAGTGTATGCAGTGTGCTGTGAGTGTGTGCAGTGTGCTGGTGAGAGTGTGCTGTGTGTGCTGTGAGTGTGTGCAGTGTGCTGTGAGTGTATGCAGTGTGCTGTTAGTGTGTGCAGTGTGCTTTTAGTGTGTGCAGTGTGCTGTGAGTGTATGCAGTGTGCTGTGAGTTTGTGCAGGGAGTGTATGCAGTGTGTTGTGTGCTGTGAGTGTATGCAGTGTGCAGTGAGTGTACGCAGGGGCTGTGAGTGTGTGCTGGTGCTGTGAGTGTGTACAGTGAATGTATGCAGTGTGTGTAGTGAGTGTATGCAGTGTGCAGTGAGTGTGTTTAGTGTGATGTGAGTGTATGCAGTGTGCAGTGAGAGTATGCAGTGTGCAAAACATTTTTTATTTTATTTTTTAATTCGGGGTCCATGCTCAAACCGCTTTATCTGCGGATCCGCGTTATAGCAGACCGCGCTATAACGGGGTTGAGCTGTACATGTAAGATATTGAATAGATGGCTCCTTTAATCAATATAAGCTCAAAATATTTATTCACAGCATGATCAATGTTTCGGTGGAACCCTTAACCTTTGTATTTGTCTTGACAAAGGTCTAGGGTTCGAACAAATGTTGTTCATATGGTGAATAAATATTTTGGATCTTTATTTATTTAGACCACTGTAGTGCTGCTACATTATTTTTGTTTGTGACTTAAACAGGTTCTCCTGCTTGGCAAGCATGAGTTGATATGTACCCATGTCGGTAAACCTACAGTGCCGTAAGTGCTCCTTTTTCTGGTCATTAAAATACCTGATAAATAAAGCAACAGACCTACATCTTGGAATGGAATTTATAATATGCCGGCCTATCCAAGGGATAAGTCCAATTTATTAACTAGGATAGATTTTATATGCACTGATATATGAATGATTGACAGGCATTTTAGCTGTGTAAAAACTCTTTGACAATATAAAAGCCGAAAAAGAACACTGATAATTTACCTGAAAAATGCTCTTCACAGTAACTAAATACCGGCTGTATTGAAATTTTTACCAAGACAGCTTTACAATTGGAATTTTCGGTCAAAAATAAATAGATTTTTTTGGCGGGTGCTATTTCGGGTATCTACTCGCCCATTATTCGATTAGGAGAAGGCTGCATCTTTTTTGTGAATCCAAAGTATAGAAAAATACTGTAACTGTACAGTAACTCAGAGCTGGGCCAACTGTGGATTCTGTAACTTCATGCTACCAAAGCACACATTGTGAAATCTATTTTTATTAAGGAATGGGGATTACAAAATCAACATCAGACAATTTAGATGCAGTGAGATCACCAGCCTGTGTATGCAGGGCTTTACAGTATATAATACAAGACAAATGCAATACCCCCTCCCCCCCCCCCTAATGGAGATCTGATAGTCTTGGTAGTGTTAGTGTAGGATGGTGCTCACCTGTAGGCTCCCAGGAGGTCTGAGTCTCCACAGTTAGAAGTAGGTAGTAGGCAACAGGACAGGCTTTCAGTCTTTGGTGCAGTGCCCCCATCCTGCAGAACTCTGCCAGAGGCCGGGTTGCATACCTACAGGAACCTTGTCAGTAGCTCATCCAGATAACAGGAACAGTACAACAGGGTTTATTGCTGGACCAGCTCATACTGTTCCTTTTTCATACCACTCCCATGCAAGAGAGGTACAATGTAACAGGTGTTCATAGGACATATCCTCGCAGCTTGCATCTTGCATCATGGTCAGAGCATGGCTCGCAGGATGGTTCCCTTGACTAGGCCCCCAGGAGCTTGAGGCCTCTGGGCTAGTCCTTATCCCCTTACCCCCTGATGGGGCAAGGTACAATCCAGCCTGCTCCCTAAGGAACAGACTATATGGAACTCACATAGAACAGACTCAATTTGGAAGGATGCCATGTTTAATAGCAGGGGAGGGTCCCACTCCTAAGCTCCGGTAACTGGGCAGCACCACTCCAGTTTGCCCCCCCCCCGCCCCGGCACATGCTCCAATGGTTTCCAGACTGCACCTGGAAAGCGATACAAATTAACACTACAGTGGAGAGACTCACATGCTGGCCCATGTGAGAGGAATTTAACACCAACACTGCTTGCTCTTACCGGGATTTATAATTTCAGGGCCAGAAAACACATAGCCGGGATACTGGGCTACACATAATAGAGGGAAGAATAGCACAAACAAAACTAAACAATAGGGAAAATGAGTTCCTCGGTCAAAGATCTTATAATCTAAGTGGTACTGGGACTTCTAGAGACTTAGAAGTGCAAATCTAAGAGGGCAAATCAGTATGTAAGAGTCAGGTAGTTATTCAATAGTTAAGAGAGTCAGGTAGTTATTCAACACCATTTTAGTAGATGAGGTTGAAATAAGACATACGTCCATCAAGTTCAACCCATGTTAAATGTAGATCACAGATACATATCCTATATTTGTACAGGTATTTACAGTATATTAATCTAGAAGAAGGCAAACAAAAAAACCCCAGTGAAACATTATCTAATGCTGTCTCATAAGGGGAAACATAAATTCCTGACTCCAATAATGACAGACAGATTTCTTCCTGGATCAACATCTTCCCCATGTTTACTTATTTGGTATATCCCTGTATACCTTTCCTTTCTAAAAAGATGTCCAAACTTTTTTTTAAAAGATATCTAGTGTATCTGCAATCACAGTCTGCATAAGTAATAAATTCTACATTTTAGCTGCCCTTACTGTAACGGACCCTTTCCTTTGTTGCTGGTGAAATCTCCTTTCCTCAACCTTAAGGTACGACCCTGTGTCAATACAGGGTATCATAGTACTGTATGTATGAATGTACAGGTATATCTTGATATAATATTTATTATGGACTGCCTTGGAATGAATAGTGAAAATGCGTTGTTATAAAGGTAACTTTCCAGGTGGAACTTGAAGATAGGAAGTTAGGGAGCGAAAGAGATGTTCACAGGTAGGTGGAAGTATGAGATAAAGATTTAAGGTGGGATAGTGCAGTAGAGATGGGTGGGACATGGAGAAGACAACATATAGAAGAGCAGAGGAGGTGAATATTGCATCACATATACAGTAGTGGCTATTTCTAGCAGCACTATTGTTGCATTTAGGACATATTTTAAAGCCTTGTATTTTAATTATTTTTATATAATAAAAAATATTTTTAACTCATCATTATACCATACATCATTCTTAGGGTGAATTCTCAAACCTATTTACGCATTCATGCACATTTGTCATCCCTTTCTTTTGAGTGATATCAAGTGTATATCTATAGGGGATCTGCTTCTGAACCACTGGCCCATCTGGACCATGTGTCATTCAGTTTTTTTGTGTTTTGTACCTAGTGACAATGACATCCGAGGCAGGAAAATAACAATCTGATTGATTTATCCGCTGTTTTCAGTTAGAACATTTGGATTTATGCATTTTCATTTTCCAAGCCTAGGGAAGTGTTGAATACACAGGCTTAACATTTAGTGTTAATCTTTGTTTTTAGAGAACAAACTGTGTATCACTTATGAGTCTTAACGCTATTCTTTAGTAGAGACAACATTGACAAAAAAAACTTCACAGGCTCTTGATCTTGGAATCAAAGAGATAGGTTACTACATCAATGTCAAAACATCTCAATACCATTCTCAAGTTATTAAACAATAATCATAATGGCTCTTAATACCTTGCTTGTTTTTTCTTCTAGGTGTGTGTGCTGTTGGGAAACCAATGTGCTTGCTCTTCGAATATATGGCCCATGGAGATCTAAATGAATACCTGCGACATCGATCACCACGAGCCCTAAGTAGCATAAGTCACAGTAGCCTTGCCGTAAAGGTCAGGTTGTCTGATCTGAATCCAGCTCCACTCTCATGCACTGATCAACTCTGCATTGCCCGTCAGGTGTCCGCAGGAATGGCCTATCTCTCAGAGCGCAAGTTTGTCCATCGAGATTTGGCTACTAGGAATTGTTTGGTTAGTGAGAACATGGTGGTTAAAATAGCAGATTTTGGTCTTTCTAGAAATATATATTCAGCTGATTATTACAAAGCAAATGAAAATGATGCCATTCCAATCCGCTGGATGCCTCCAGAATCCATCTTTTATAACCGTTATACATCAGAATCGGATGTTTGGGCTTATGGCGTGGTCCTGTGGGAAATATTTTCATACGGCATGCAGCCATACTATGGAATGGCTCACGAGGAAGTCATCTACTATGTCAGAGATGGGAATATCTTGTCCTGTCCAGAAAACTGTCTATTGGAGCTGTACAATCTGATGCGCCTCTGCTGGAGCAAGATGCCTACTGATAGACCAAGTTTTGCTTGCATCCATCGCATCCTGGAACGCATGTGTGAGCGGGGTGTTTCTGCTGTTCATGTTTGAAGAATAGTTGTGGTAATAAGGAATAACCATTCATACTTCCATATCCTCTTCTGTGCCAAATATTATGAGTATCCATGAGGTAAAAAGTAAAACTTTGGCACACAGTAGATCTATATGAAGGCACCTGAAGTGAAGATGATTTCTTAAGATGAGTCTACTATGTAATCAGTGATGAGTTCGTATGGGTTCTACCTATGCTATAAACACTACATAAGGAGAAATTGAGAGGTGGGAGAAGTTTACTAAAAATATCCCATTTATGTTTCATAAAGAAGAGTTTACATCATGCCAGAATAAAGCACAAAAGCAGCCCCATCAAGTTCTTTTGTCAGTTAATGAATTAAAGTTGTTACAGGGTTTCTACTATGGTGAAGGATAAACATTGAGGAAGCTGAATAGTAAGCTGTTTCTCTGTGCCAGGCAAAACTTTGAGCTCCTTTCAAATGATGCTCAGAGGCATCTGTGACATGTAGTAGCAGCATATTGAATATGGGTCTGGAATCAAATCCACAAAATAAATATTTCTTTCTATTCTCTGATAAAAAGTTTGCACAGACCACATTTTACAAAAAAAAAAAATGTCTTGCCAGACAGAGATGCAAAACAATCCATTGGTACCCCATTCATTCCTATTCTTTTATAAAGAAGGCATAAGAAAACCAGAAAATATTTGTATTCATTTTAGGATTCATAGTAAAATGTTATAATCTATATCAAAATACACTTGTGAACAGTTGTTTGCTAAAGATTATAATGATGCAACCAGCAGCGGATTTCAAAATCCGCCTCCCCTAGTCACCGCTATTGCGACTACTTCTTTACCTGCCAACCCCCCGCTTCATCTGAACCGCAGCGTCAAATGAAGTCGTGGACGTCACCAACGTGACATGCACGGCGTCACGTTGCCATGGTAATGTGATGTCATTACATCATTTGACGCTGCGACATTGCATTGCCATAACGAGACGCCATGACGTCACGTTGGTGATGTCTCTGGCGTCATTTGACGCTGCGGTTCAGAAGGAGGAGCGCGCCAGGTAAGGAGGCAGCCGTAACAGATAAAATTACTTCCCATTAGGTTCCATTAGGAGCGCGGCAAAAGTATATGGGGATGGACATTTTTGCCGCCCTATGCCCGGGCCTAACGGAAAATCCACTACTGAATGCAACCCTATTTAAGTGCAGTAATTTAAAATGTTAAATAACAGCAGTGTGTATATGCATAACCCATTCCATGTAGAAAAATAGGATAAACAACTCTTCCATAAACTATTTAATCAGAAGTCATTCTTTAAATCCTAAATGAAGGGCTATTCCCACATGCAGTATATATCCACGACTCTAAAATTGTAATTGTTCTTAGGATACAATTGTCTCAGTAGGACAAAGTGGAACAGCACATCTAGGCTGTTTCTAAAAGTATTAATTGGCAAACAGACAATTAATTATATGTAAAAAAAACAACAAAAAACATGCATGGCAGAGGCATAATGGAGCTGCAAAGTGTATAGGTTTATTGACAATGAGCACAGGGTCCATACATATGATGTCCGCACTAGTACTTTTATATTTACCTCCAGTATATACAGTATGCCTTCTATCTTATACACAGATGTATCTTTTAGTTCCTGCTTAAACTCACATCTTTATTTGGTAACTATCTCAATACAGTGTTATTACTAAGGTTCATCTTTAGTCACTTGATATACTCATTCAACTTGTCACCAAAATGTAATCATTCATTGAACTTCATTATATTAATTACTATCATAGTGAAGTCTATAGACCAGTGATTTTCAACTGGGCTTCCACACGCACTGCTCAAGGGTTCTGAGGCCAATGGGAGGGGATTTAGAACAACTGTTCAAACTGTCCCTGGCCTAAGGACAACCCATGCAGCAGCGGTGGCCTGGCGACTCCCTGGCAGTGGCAGTGGCAGTAGCAACTCCTTAGAATTAGGAGCCGATAGTCGGGTCTGCTGCTCGATTGGAGGAGGGAGCAGAAACTGGCACAGCACGGGAGGCGTCCTCGCCCCAAGGTTAGAGGTGTTTCTGTGTGTGTGTTAGTGGGGGACGGGAAGAGAGAGAGAGACTGGGAGAGGGAAATAGAGAGATGGGGAAAGGGAAAGAGGGGAACAGAGAGAAGGGCAGACAGATGGTGAGAGAGAGAGAGAGAGAGAGAGAGATTGGGAAGGGGGAAGACAGAGATGGGGGAGGAGAAGAGGGAGATACGGGTAGGGGAGAGAGGGTTGGAATTTCCCTGAATTTCACAATATAACTTTTTGAGATGTCTAGAATCAGGGCCGGTTCAAGGGTATTCAGCGCCTCCCCCCTCCTGAACCTCTGACAACCCTCCTCATCCTCTCTCTCATCCCCCTTCACATCCTCTTCTCTCACCCCCTTCTTATTGTATTTTCTCTCTCACCCCACCCCCTCATCCTCTCTCTCACCTACCCTCCTCCTCTCTATCACCCACCCTTCCTCCTTATCCTCTCTAAATCCACAAAAGGCATATCTACATTTTTGAGACCGATCTGCGGAAATCCAATCCAAGGTGGATCCAAATCCGCAAAACAAATTTGCCTATCTCTAGTGATGCTCATCATGATAAAAATCTACATACTATTCTATACATGCATTATTACATGCAATTTATACTCCATTTTTTTGTATTCTGTCAATGCATCAAGATTCTTGCAAGCTTACAGGATTCCAATTCATGCTAAGTACTGTATATCTTTTATGGAAGCAATCCCCATTTACTGTGTTGCTTTTATTTTATCATAATTACTAGTATTGATTATTTCCACAAATATAAATTCCTTAAACTACTAAGCAACAATAGACTAATTTATGTTTTTTTTTTATTTTGTTATTTGTATTCGTCACATACAATTATGTTTTATTAATAAACCGCTGTTATTTCACAAAATGGATCTGTCTTCATTTTACATGTGGGCAATGAAAAACGTCATCAGTTATTTATATATTTAACAGTAAGTGTCCATAGTGCATTACGAAATTAGCTTGTAGCTGCTGTAAATATTTGTATGTTTATAATATAATAAAATATATACAACGCATACATAAATATACTGTGGCCATGAAGTTTTACTGTTTCTAAATATGTGTTTAGCAGCTCTGACAGTATGCTAGGCACCACAAATTGTTGCTAAAGTTTGTTTTGGACAGTGTTAAGGCATTTACAGTAGGTAACAATAGGACTAGTGCAAGGTCCGTGTTTAAAGATAAGTAAATAATGGACAAAGCAAAACCAACAGATCTAGCTCAGGGGTGCGCAAACTTCTTGAGCTGCACCCCCCGATCGACAGCTGCAGCATTCACGCCCCCCACTCCCCCTCTCCAAGTACTCGGCATCAAATTACGTCGCGGGTAATGTGATGTCACGTGACGCCACTGTGTCATTTGGAACGTCTTGCCATAGCGACGCTTGACGTCACATGACCCCGTGATGTCATTTGACACCGCGATGCCATGACGACACGTCGCCGAAGACCCAGCAGAGAGCAGGTAAGGCCGCGCTTATAGTGCCGGCAACACGCGACATCGCCCAAAAACAAATACATTTCCACCGCCGCGTGCGCTTATAGTGCAAGCGACAAGCGACGTCGCGAAAACCTGAAGCGGGCAACATTTGATTTTTCAAGGGCCGTCGCGTCACGTGACGGCCCTTGAACAAATCAAATTGCCGGAATCCCGCGACCCCGCTGCCCAGCGAAACATAACTTTCGTCGGTGGCGACAGGTGACGTCACCCGCTGTGTTGCCGTTGCCAACGACAGCACTATAGGCACGGCATAAGGGAGTTACAGAGGCCTCACGCCTCCCACTGCATTTCATCTAAAACGCCGCTCCTCCCCTAGAAATTCTCGCATGCCCACCCCATGGGGGCGCACCCCTCAGTTTGTGCACCTTTGGTCTAACCTAAACTTATGGGTCTAACCTAAAATGACAATAAATAGAGGCATGAGGAGAGGATGCATGATTTTGACCTAGAGTCCTTCCCAAAAAGTGGGCTAGGTGGATACTAGGGATAATGGGAGTCATATGTGAAAAAATAACCCAGCGCTTATATATATGGGACTTTAATTCCAAATAGTGCAGCTCTAACCCAATATGTGAACAACCTCTATGTTCATGTGGTATATATAGTGAGAAAAAAGGGGGAGTGCAGGGTGTAAGGAATGATAAATAGCGTGTACCATGATAAATAAATGTAGCCTTGGTCCCCAAATACCATTGTTACAGTCTCGTCAGTGTTTAAAAACAGTTTGTTTTGGGAAATCCAATTTTCAAGTCTCAAAAAGTTAGATTGAAATACATGTTCAAGGTCGGAGAGGCTATCGCTGTGTCCATATAAGATTGTGTCATCTGCATACATGTGTGTTGAAGCTCCCTTACAAGCTGTGGGAAGATCATTGATAAACACTGAGAAGAGTAGGAGCCCCAGAACAGAGCCTTGCGGGACACCACAGGTAATATCCAAGGGGTTGGAGTTAGAGTCTGAGATAGACACATGTTGGGATCTACCGGATAGGTAGGAATGAAACCAGTTTAAAGCATGCTTCCCTATTCCAGAGATATAGGTGTGTGAGAAACCGGTGCTTCAGACATGAACAAGTCCTTTCGAGTATAAATAATCTACGCTAGGACCACTCCCATATAAACTGTATATAATATAAATTCCCTAATAGGGATGGGGGACTAGTACCTAGTGCTCCTGAGCACAAATATACAGTACATAGAATGGCCCATACAGTAAAGAATAAGGGTATGGAAGCCCACAGGCATAACTCACTGTTAGCTTCCAAAATCCACAGGTGCGGTCCCCAAGCAGTATTCAGCGGAGTGCAATCCACCAAAGCAGAACAGCAGGAACAGGTGAAAAAAGGCAGTGCACTGTCTAAGAAGCAGGAGGAGGCTCACGGTAGCATAAAAACTATTTATTCCATTAAGGTATAAGACATAGCCCCCAACAGCAGCAGCAGGTAACACACCAACGCGTTTCAGGCCATGTGCTCTTTAGCTAGGTGTCCTTAAGACCTGACCTGTTGGGGTTCCCTGAGGACTGGAGTTAGGAAACACTGCCCTAGTGTGAAATATTAAAACTTACAAATAATAATAATAATACTCTGATACTGGCTTTGTCCAGCTTTTAATTGCACTACTTGATAGGAGTACAGGATCTGTTCTTTTATTTTCCGTATATGAAAAACCAATCCTTTAACCAGCAGCAAATATCTAAAGGGAGTTGGCGCGGTAATATGTACAGTCTTCCACTAACAACAAACAGAACTGTCATTAGACTTAACTTTCTGTGGTATTTACTCACTATTTCCCTCACAGATATGCAATACCATGCAGTACAGTATAATTCTCCTAACCAATTTTGAACAAATGTTGTTCTTCAAATTTGAGGCTCCGTACACTGTTTTTCTTATTTTTAAAATGATTTTTTTTCATATATTTATCCAGTTTATTTAAGCACTACAGGCATACCCCGCATTAACATACGCAATGGGACCGGAGCATGTATGTAAAGCGAAAATGTACTTAAAGTGAAGCACTACCTTTTCCCCACTTATTGATGCATGTACTGTACTGCAATCGTTATATACATGCATAACTGATGTAAATAACGCATTTGTAACAGGCTCTACAGTCTCCCTGCTTGTGCACAGCTTCGGTACAGGTAGGGAGCCGGTATTGCTGTTCAGGACGTGATGACAGGCGCATGCGTGAGCTGCCGTTTGCCTATTGGGCAATATGTACTTACTCGCGAGTGTACTTAAAGTGAGTGTACTTAAAGCGGGGTATGCCTGTATTGATTTTATTCTTGATTAAATTAAAATTAGCTTTTTTTGCATTCATTACGTGTCTGTGCACTGATTGTTAACAAGCGGACCTCATTTATATTGTTTGCTTTTAGGATCGCATCTACATCAATAGCCAGTCTATTATAGTGCATTTGTTCAAATTACTTTGGAGGTAGCCTGAAAACTTATCTCATCAATGCTGGAATTGAGTGCAGTCAAAGGCACAGCCTCCCTCTCTCCTTTTTGTGCTTATAGACAAGTATATTCTCACTTACACATAGGTAAATAAAAGATGACTCCGGTCATAATCCGCAGATTTAGGTAAGTCCGAAGGTCAAATCTTCAACAGGCTACCTGCGCCATCACCATATGGAAGCCCCGAAAATAGAGTACTTGTGTAGCACGATCTGAAAGCTAGAAGTGACGTCTCTACAGGCCAGAATGCCCTCCACATTTCGCACAACAGCGGTGCTTCATCAGGGTTGGCCTCAGATATTAGAGGCTACTGTACATCTTTATATCACACGTTCCATTCAGATTTCTCAAAACAATCATACAGTAATGAACAAGTAAATAACAACAATTAGATAGAACGTCAATTGAGAGAGAAGAGATGTCATTCAGCGATTACCAGAAAAATACAAATATATCATCATAAAGTGACTTTGAATTACTTTAGAATTTAAAAAGAAAGTGATTAGTTGTGATTGTGAATATTTGAGTAATGCATATGAAATACAGAAGGCTCTATGTTTATAATTTATATTCATACAATAATTTGATTTATATGGGATATAAAAAGAGCAATGTAAAAATATATATATACAAAAATATAAAAAAATATTCTCCTTTGCTCTTTTAAGGCTATACACTCCTCTGCCCCTTACATCTCAGCCTTAATTTCCCACTTTACACTCTGCTCAATGATGTCTGCTGTCTACCCCTTTTGTGTCTAAAGCACTTTCCTTCCAAAAACCTCTCACTTAGACCCACCACACAATATATATTGGTGTCAAAAGGATTGCTATTTGGTGTGACCAAATGTATAACACAAAAAACAACATTTCACAATGCTACATCCAATGTGACAAATTATATAGTTAAATATTTATCTGCCTGTCGTCCCATAAGTATGGGTCATTTAGTTAAACTCTTTGGACAATGCATTATAAGCCTGCAGCCAAGACATGGCCACAACTTGGTGGCTTAGGAAGAGTTAGCTGCTGGAAGTGCTCAGCTCAACGGCACAGCAGCGGGGTTTAGGACCCGCTTATCGGGCTTTGAGTGCGCGGGCACACAGTACTCCGCCATCTTGGCCGTGAGGCAAGACACCGGCTTGGGGCCATACTTGGCCAGCAAGGTAGCCTTCACACACTCGTAATTGTTGGCAAACTCTTGGTTGATCCTTCGGTAGACCGCCTGCCCTCTCTCGCTCAGTGTGGGGATGGGGTATGTCAGCCACTCTGACTCCGGCACCTGGAGCATCGAGCATTGGCTCTCGAATACCCACAGGAAATACTCAATTGCATCGGTGCCGTCCACCAATTTAGCGAAGTTTGGGAGCAGCACCTTGGCACAGGGAGAGTCAGCTACCGGGAGGACTCGGCTCACCTGCACTTTTGCGGGGTTGGACCTGCTTCTCAGGCTGCGCCAGCAGTAATCGAACTGGCGCAGGTCCTGTAGGACCTTTCAGTAGGTGAATAATGTGCCAGCGAAAGTCCTCGGTTGTTTCGGACCATACGCTGCAAGCAAATCCGCACAAACACTGTCCATATCAGCGTTCTCAGCCAAGTCGGCCTCGTACCACTCAAGGTCCTCCACAAGGCCCATCGTACCTCGGCTGTAACTCAACAGCCCATATCTTGCGCACCGGGAAACTAACGATGTTGGACCCAGGAATAACATCCTCCTGGACTAGCCATCTTCAGATTTACACAAACTAATATAAATGTGAATGAATAATAAAATATCAGGTTTGTGGAACATTTGTCTGGAACAACTTGTCCTGCGGTCTTGAAAATTCAAAACCGTCTTTGAGCTGTGATTTCCCGCAAGAAATCCAAACACAAAGTCCAGTGATCCCACTTCTACCACCAGAAAAAGCCTGTCACGGGAGACCAGAACTTTTACACCGGGATCACTAGCACTAGACAGGACAAGGTTGTTGAATAAAATGAGGTTTATTCTGCACGCCAGCAGACAAAACAAAGATGCATAAAACAAGATAC
This sequence comes from Ascaphus truei, assembly GCF_040206685.1. NCBI lineage: Eukaryota > Metazoa > Chordata > Amphibia > Anura > Ascaphidae > Ascaphus > Ascaphus truei. The sequence goes on along the minus strand of NC_134483.1, from coordinate 135,205,815 downwards.
AATGCCAACTGGGGACCTGGGGAATAGACTCTAGCCTCGCTAGGTGCAGG